>NW_007577936.1:106919-107934 GCF_000690725.1 Stegastes partitus | reverse complement strand
TAACCAGGTAGCTGTACTAGATGAAAGGTCACAGTCATTAAACCTATCACAATTCATCCTGAGGGGGCATTAATTTAAATATGAATTAATCCAGCAGTTTTTGAGACATTTTACTCAGAATCAGAAATGTCAATGGATCAAAGTCCATCCATCCATCCATCCATCCATCATCTATACTCCACTTAATCCTCACTAGAGTCACAGAGGGCCTGGAGTCTATCCCAGCTGATTTAGGGTGAAGGCAGGTGACACCCTGGACATGTCACCAGTCTATCACAGGGCTACGCTTAGAGACAGACACCCAAGCACACTCACATTCACACCTACGGACAATTTACAATCACCAATTAACCTCAACATGTTTTTGGACTGTGTGGGAGGAAGCCGGAGAACCCAGTCTGTCAGAACCAAATGTCTGCACAGAATTAGTGTGAATCTATCCCGTAAAAGTTAGGAACTATCTAAGGATAAGTGAAAGTTTTGACCTTGTGGTGCTGCTAGAGGGCATCAGTGGTACAGTGGTGACCACCTTAAAGCAAGACGTTTCTTAGTTCAAACCTCAGGCCTTGCCATGTGGAGCTTGAACGTTCTCTGTGTGACTGCGTGGGTTCTCACCAGGTGCTCCAGCTTCCTCCCATAGTCCAAAAACATGGTGGGTTAATCAGTGATTCTAAATTGGCCGTAGGTATAAACCCACCTCTCATTGCAATCCATCCAATACTTGTTAAGATGCTTCACTAAAAGACCAAGATGTCATCCTGTCTGTGGTGACAGAAATTAAGTTCACCAAAGTCAGTGGATTCATCCATCGCATGTAATCCATCCAGTACTTTTTGAGACATTTTAACTCAATTCAGTCAGGTTTTAATTATATGCTAATAATTCACAACATAATTCATCTCAATTCACTTTACGTACTAAGGTTAGAAAGGTCAAATTATACAAAGCAACCCAACAAATCCAGTTTCCTTTGGATTTCCTTTGAGCAAGTGCTTGGCAACAGTGTCTGCAACAA
>NW_007577936.1:101965-102896 GCF_000690725.1 Stegastes partitus | reverse complement strand
AATGAAAACAATAATATTTATTTACTGTCTTATAGGAAATGGATTAATGAAGATAGTAGGTGGATAGCAGTAGATAGAAGTAGGTCTTTTTAATGGGTGCAATTTTACTTGAATCACTTCAATGCATGTTTCGACAAAGGATACACAAACAAATGTTAACATATACTGTATATTTACAAGCATCATGTAATTTTTTCTGAAGGCATATTTAAGCCTTTAGCCCCTTTGTGAAATGAAACAATGTGAAAACTGATTTGGCTTTAAAATACTACATTACTCCACACAATTGCATTTCAAGTGAAAATAAACACTCAACTCAAAGGTGTGATGCTGATCTGTTGCACATTAAAGGTGGATTAAAGTTACTACAACAACTGTATTGGACTAGAACTGCATACTCCACCTTTACCTGTCAGTTTCCACCCATGTGAGTCATTTTTAACCGTAACATAATGTTCTACGAGTAAAAGTAAATGAAACCACTGAGGAAGATAAGAGGGAGATTAAAATAAGGAGCTACAAGTAATGGGTGAACAGTTGAAATGTCCATAATCTGTCACTTCTAATGAAACTTTGACCAAACCTATTAAAACACGAGCCTGCAGCCATGATAGCAGCATGAATACTTATTAATGTTGCCATGGTAACGTGGTCACTGTGACAGCACCATAAATACAAGTGTTGAACTCTCAGGTTCTCTGTAGCATATTGATCTTTATGAAAGTTGCAAGGAAACACACAATGCTACCATAATACAATTGTTTTTTATGCTACAAATGAGCATTTACTAATTAATATTTAGAGCAAAGTTGAGCTGAGGTTCATGAATGTCATTAGTTCTGCAGGTCTTTGGTCGTAAAGCAACATGTTGAACAATAATAGACGTTAACCAGGTAGCTGTACTAGATGAAAGGTCACAGTCATTAAACCT
>NW_007577936.1:0-101325 GCF_000690725.1 Stegastes partitus | reverse complement strand
AACCCAACAAATCCAGTTTCCTTTGGATTTCCTTTGAGCAAGTGCTTGGCAACAGTGTCTGCAACAAAGTTATTAAATATTAACAAGTCTAGATTCACTTTCTATTGTAATAAAAACAACATAACAATATCCATTCATTGGCTATACCTGCTTTAATCCTAGATCAGCTGACACTGGGGGAGAGGAGGGGTACACCCTGGACAAGCATCCAGTCCATCTGGGGCTAACACCAAGAGACCAACAACCATGCACACTCACACCGACAGATATTCTGAGTTACCAGTTAATCGGCCCTGCATGTCTTTGGACTGTGGAAGGAAGCCAAAGGACCTGGAGAAAATCCATGCAGTCACAGAGTGGATGTGAAAACTCTGCACAGAAAGGTTCCAGCAAAAAAGTAGGTACAAACCCAGAATCTTACTCTGGGTGGCAACAATGCTAGCCATTTCACCGCTGTGCTGCCAGTGACAATATCCACTTTAAATAATTAACTTTGTTAAGCAGCATGTTTAATATCAGTTTAAATGAACACATTTGGACCGACTTGTGTGGATGAACTCTGCTTGAATTCATTGATGTGTGTGCTGTGGAGGCACATCACGCAGAAGCAAGTTTGGAAAACAACTGCCTAAGGGCCTTGCAGAATAAATTACTGATTATTTACTTGAGAAATTGGTACCAACTTCTGTGTAGCATCTGTTAAAGATTTTGGAACAAGTCCGCTAATTAGATTCTCTATCACCGCGCCCTGTGTTTTAATTCCAAGGCTGCTGGTGTTTATCTTTATGTATGTGTATACAGAAATATATAAATAAACTGTCCCTAATGAGGTTCTGCTTAGTGATCATTAAAGAAACTTCAGAATTGTTTACAATGTTTATTCAGAAGCACCACTGTCTTTGACAGATTAAGACTGACAAATAATGGCATTTTCATCATCTTTTCAAGTCAGATTCTGTTTGGCTTAAATCCTCTGTATTTTTAACCACTACCTTCAATTTCATTCTTTTGTATTCAGTGGAGATAAAGTGATCTAATAGATGAAGACAACAGATGTCCAACTGATTCTCAGTCACTTCAGCTGAAGACTGGAACAGACAGCTCACCGATGTCTGTTATCCTAAGATCAAAAAGACTTGAGATTGATTCACACAGCACCGATGTCCTGCAGGGGTGACGTACATCCTAATCTGTCATAGTTCACCGAAAATGATAGCTGGCATTTTGTCCTGCTGTTCGTCTTGAGTGTAGAGAACAAAGGAGGAGTTTACAGAGAGGTGGTGTGGATAATATTAAGATAGATTAACAGTTGATTTGCACACTGTTCAGGCAGTGCGCTCCTATAATCTGTCAGTATGTGACAGATGTACATGCTCATACCCACAAATCTGGACATGTAGACATGAACTTAACACACACACACACACACACACAAACACAAACACACACACAAACACACACACACACACACACACAAGTCCAGGTGCGGACAGAAAGACAGACATTTCATGGCCGCTGGCTTGAGCGATGACAGGAGCTGATTGCATCAGTGTTCGGGGCAAGGAGGTGAACACGAGCTCACACACAGACACATGTAGCAGGAGAGCGGAGTGAACACACACACACACACACACACACACACAAATCCCTCATGATGCAGGATGGTGATGAATGCTGTTTAATCCTGTAGTTAGAGTGTCCCAGGTGGGAGGGGTCAGACCTTCTTCTCAGGGCTATCTCTTACAGGCCAAAGGTTCAGCCTGATGGCATCCCCAGATACAATGACTGCATTTATTCATATGCAGAGAACCGAAGAGATCTGAAAATGCATTCAGACAAATAATGTCATGACTGAATTCAACTGATATGAAATGAATTGACATAAAAACAAATAAAGGGAGTGGTGTAAACTGAAAATAACATAAAACACAAAACAAACTTTTCACAGAACATGACAAAAACTTTGCTGATTCTATAAATGGGTCGTGGTAAGGTGACTGATATGTAATGTACTCTGGGTTTTTACAACTTTCAGAAGACTAAGTTTTCAGAAGATAAAATAAACTTTGAGGAAATCTGTCTTGGACACATACAGTAACTGCTGTTAAAATACATTCCACAATGCTCTCGTGCACACACACGATAACAGCAACACGGCTGTCTTTAAAATAACCAGCCAACTTTGTTTCTATTTGGTAGTGACATAAGTATCAGACAAGGGGAATACAAAGAAATAACCTAAGTTAGGAATATGATTTTATTATAACTGCATGTGTACTGCCATTTGTATTTTATTAATTTTTATACAGCTTAACTCAACGTGTGTTAGGCTCGGTGGGTCTTGTTTGGATGGACAGGCGATAGACAAAAAAACGTGATCATTTGCCAAAAACTGCAGTCGCAATCATGTCTCTGCATGATTTTACTTGGGCTGCAAGGTGATTCAGTGGTTAGCACCGTTGCCTCGCAGCAAGAAGGTCACTGGTTTGCGTCCTAATGAGGACACCTGGGACCTTTCTGCGTGGAGTTTACATCTTCTCTCCGGGTTCTCTGGCTTCCTCCCACACAGTCCAGAAACATGTTGAGGTTAATTGGTGATTCTAAATTGTCCGTAGGTGTGAATGTGAGTGTGCTTGGTTGTCTGTCTCTAAGTGTAGCCCTGTGATAGACTGGTGACCTGTCCAGGGTGTCCCCTGCCTTCACCCTGAGTCAGCTGGGATAGACTCCAGCCCCCCAGTGAGGATTAGGCGGTGTATAGATAATGGATGGATGGATGATTTTACTTGTTCTGCACCTTACATTACAACCGATCCAGCTGTTTTTACTATTTGAAATAGCTGTAAAGGACCAATTCAATGCATATAAGGTAGTTTTCCACTCAGAATGCATCAAATTGACTTGATTAGAGAAGAGATTTTTCCTTTATACTTTATACAAAGCCCATCTGACAGTCATGTTAATTGCACTCAAAACAAGAATGGCAGACATAACCACCAGAAACAATACTGTAATATTAACTATGATCAGCAAATGTCATGTTGAGTGTAAAGTGCAAATATTCATTTAGTCTGAATTAGTCTATTTGGCTATAAGACACGTTCAAGCTGTACAAAGACACACTTTTGCCACCACAACAGACAAAAAGTTATTTGTATTTGCACGTTATGACTGTGTGATCGGGGCAAAAGCAGCTGTAGACGGATATAAACTGGGCGAAGCAGCTTTGACAAGAGGAATCAGTTTTTTGGCGAATGATCACTTTTTTTTTTTTTACACAACGCCTGAACTGTGTGGCAGTCGAAAAACTAAGATCAAAGGTTCGTTTTCTTGGTTTTCTGTGCTTACAATCTCATCTCACGGTATTCATTCATCAAACGGAGGTAAACCTTGAAGCTTATACATCGTTACATAACGTGATTTTAGCTGACAGCTTGCAGCCAATCAGACACTAGTTTTTTCCGTGGCTATGGCAACCACGTACTCCTATTCCAACACGTCGTACAATTTAGAATAATTAAGGTCTTAAATGTTGCGCTCACTTCTCTAAAATATGTTGGGTAATGTGTTTTTCATGGCAGTCGTCAGCGAGAGGGACCGAAAACTTGCGCGTAAAATTCATACTATTTAAAATCCGTTCTTTGGTGGTTTGCTTTACGCAGCGGCTGCCATTGCTGGCGCGATGTAAAGTTTTCTGTCAGTTATAATCAGCACAGAGGAAGATCATAAACTAGACAGTGGAGCACAGCAGACGTCATCCCCTCCCTCATTTTGGAGAACAATCTGCGTATTTTGTGTTTTTCCTTCCCTCCCTCCTTTTCCATGTTCTCCACTTCTCCCTCGCAGGCCACAAGTGTTTGATTCGCTGTCTGGCCGTGCATATTAATGAGAAGGGGACAGCGGGCAGCTTTTTAAAAGAGCTGCTGCCTTCCCTCTCCACAGCAAGAGAGGGGGAGAGAGAGAAAGAGAGCGAGAGAGAGACCTAAACGAGTGATTGGAGATTCATCCAAGCGCTCGGGACGCACAGACGGAGTTGCACAATCAGCGCTCCAAAGGGACTCCAAAAAGGCAGAAACCCCTCAGCGCTCCTTCACTTCTGCCGTCCTATAGTCACAGCAAGTGGATAATATCTTTTTAAAGTTGCTTTTCTTCCGCGTGTATACTCCTATAGAGCGTTTGGAGGGATTTTTGAGGAACTTTCTTTTTTAAGAAAAAAAAAAAAAAAAACAAGCAATCAAACAAAACAAAAAAACAACATCTTTTTTTATATACTTGTGAAGATATGCATCGGTGCACGGTGGTGCTACTTTTCCTAGTGGTGGCCTTATACTTCCTAAGCGCAGAAGGTAAACGTTTTTATTTGTTCATTATAAGTTGTTGTTGTTGTTGTTGTTTTTCTTAAAAATGCACTTGGTGATGTAACTGAATAACAATGGCTGGAGGCTATGGAGGCTTTTTTACGCTTTGTTTGATTAAACTAAGTAAAAGATGGAGGAATTCAGGCAAAATTACATTTCCTATCCAGAGTTTGTTTGGAACAAGCTGATCCCCAAATTGTCAGCACAACTTATGACAACTTCAGTGTCTCAGTGGTGTGTTTTCTGGCATGTCTGTGCTCACAAAATGACTTAAACGTTGCCATCACCAATATACCACCTGCTGCATGCATTTAATCTGATCACAAAACACCTCAGCACTTTGTTTCTAACAGTATTACAGCCTTCCATAGACACTGACCAATCCTTAAGCCTAAACTGGAATAGGAGAATATAACTGGAGTGAGTATTAAGTTATAGAGCCTCTTTGCACCCTGAACATCTCTTTGGGATTCAGTGGCAAGACAAGTGAAGCCACCCTATGTAGCTGAAATCATTTAAAACCAGTGTTCCAACATGTCAGTATCTTTCTTTGTGATCAATAAGTTTAATGAGGGGTACATTTTTTCCTTTTGTAGTCTAACTTTATTCACTTACATCTGCAACTTTGGGGGAAACTACATGTTTACATCAACCAGGGGCATCGTAATGTTATTCTGTGTCAGCTCTTTGCATGTATGTGTTCATATAGCATCATAATTTTGGGCAGAACAGCAAGAAACTAAGTTCTCGTTCCGATTTTGATTCATTTATTGTTGGTTTTCTGCAATGTTTGATGTTTACCATCACCTAGATATTCCAGAAAATGGAAGGTAAGAAGTTCTTAATTTGAGAAACGGGTTAATATCTCTTTCTGTTTGACGGTGCAAAGTGTTGGAGCTGTTTCCTTCCACCCAATTTATTCACCTCAGTGTTTCGCCACTTTTATTGGCCTTTGTTGTCCAGTGTGTCTGTGCTCTGTGTTGGCTCCACCGTGGGGCTTGTGACAGATTTAGTGGTTGGCGGTCAGGACAGCTAGCCGGTGATGGATGAAGGAAACCTTGGACCATCTAGGTCATCACCTCCCAACACAAATATACAACCGAGCAAAACTCATTTCCGCCGCGTTTATGTAGCAGCATGAAGCCACAGCAGCTACAAAAACTGGACATGGAGAAGATGATAGATGGAAATTTAAAAAATATATAGCCACTTTAGAAGTGTGACGACATGTAGCTTCAATTAAAGTAGTGCATCATCTGTCCTGCAGTGCTTAAAGGGCAAGAGTTTCCTAAACCAAACATCTCGTGGTATGAAAAGTGAGATTGCACGATAGCTGCAGGAGTGTTGAAGCCTAACTGGATCACTTCAGTATGAATCCTTAGGTATCTCAGCTGAACTGGATATAAAACACCAAATTTAGCTTTGATGATGAACATTGTGAACATTCAGCAAAGTATCATAAAACTCATCTAGGGGGGAAATTGAACCATTTCTTCTTAAGTAGGAAGTTTAATTTTAAGTAATATTTGCATTTTGCTGGGTGCTAACTACATGCCAAATTGTATTTCTGTTTAAATGTGCCTTTAATTTCACTGTGACCTAACTCTAAGTAAATGCGTGCATAAAGCATGAAATTTAAACAGCGTGTTGCCAGATATAAATATAGGAACAGATAATACCCAGTTGTCAGTGTATAATCCAAAGATAAACTGGGGACTTAGTCGTGATTGCGAGCCAATTTGCTGTCAAATCGCAAAGAATGAACTTTTCTGTCAATTTAATATCTGTGCCAGTTTCTTGGCTGGAAGTAATTATGAGACTGACGATGATCAGTTTCCATTATTTTAAATCCCCTGCAGCACATGTTCGTCACATTTCCTCTTTGAGAAAATACAAGGAGTGACAAGAACAAAGCCCAGTCTAACATGTGTTTTGTGTTTCCCAACAGCCTACAAGTGCAGGTGCACCAGAAAAGGTCCAAAGATCAGATACAAGGATGTACAGAAGCTGGAGATCAAACCCAAACACCCGTACTGCCAAGAGAAGATGATATTGTGAGCCCTGTTTTTATCTTTCAGTCTTTTGCTCTTCATATGTCATTTCTGCTGCGTGGTCCCTCTCTTGTTTCCTTTTTCTTTCCTCTTCCTGCTCCCCACCTTCATACTTTTCTTTTCCTTAATCCTTTGACCTTTCCCTACCTGTCTCTGTCTATCCTCTTGCTTTTTTTCTTTTCTGATCCTCCTCTTTTCTCCTTTTCTTCTCCCTCCTCTTCTCATTGTTACCCTTTTCTTCTCAGTATATACTCTCCGCACGCACTGAACACAAGTCACACAATCAATAGACTGTCAGATGATTTACAGCTGTAACTGTACTGTGGCTGTTCTCCAAAACACCATAAAATCATTCAGCAGCTGTATGGGCATTATCAAAACACCCTGTCGCCTGTGCTTAGAGCACTTAGAAGGATTTACAGTGCGATAATAAACTGATGATTTAATTACCCCCTGGAGGCAGGAGGTAGAGTTGATTTATGAGTGTGAAAGGTGGGAAGGACGGAAGAACTGCTTTCCAAAACTTTCCAGAGTGTTCAAGTACTTTTAACATGGCATTATAATTGAGTCTCCAGACTTTTAGTAATAAACTGAACCATTAGTGAAAAATGAAGACCTTGCTGGCTACGTGCAACGCATGCATCATGTACAGTGCATCATCATTACAAAGAGTAATGTCTTCAACAGACAGAAGTATGTACCTGCACTTGACATCTGAAAACCATCCCACCCCTTAGGCCTCAGACTCTCCATCTGATCCTGCTGCCTGTTCTTTCTCTCGACTGTCTGACCCTTGATCCGTGATCACGGTCACGCACACAGACACTTATTATGTTCAGTTTGAGCCGTCACGTAATGTAGCATGAACCTCCCTGTTGGTAACAAGGCCTCCTCTGCTGATCATATCCAAACAGACTCGAGGTGACCTGTGGTGCCTCGAGAGACACTTCAAACTTGGACAAATAAACTCACTTATATTATGTGTACAATACGTACTGTACTATCTGTTGTTTTGCTTTGAGTCTGACTCGAGTTGGGGATCAACTCGTACACGTAGCCAGAAATGTGAGCTATGATTTCTGTGTGGAATTTATTTGAAGTTTCATGTAAAAGCTGCATGAAGAGACAACAGATGGGGATGTTATGTCAGCCTCCTGGGAGTCAGGTTTGCGTCCAAGGCACATGCTCTGCTGCCACCTACTGCCAAATGACAATATCACACTGAAAACACAACGTGGGGAACAGCAGTGGCCACTGAGGCAACCTTTTTCGTGGATGTTTATCTTCAATATTGACATGCTTTTAAAGGAAAATCAATTGAGTTTCAACCTTTTATTTCAAAATGTTCTATTAAGAAATCATCACCTTTATTGAGAGGCTTGATGGGTCGCAATCAATTTATCGTTTTAGTCAAGTTTTCAAGAGAAAACTAGTTGCGTTATTGTAAGAATTTGCCTTTTTTTCCCCCCATTTTATAGCATTTTAAGCATTAAATATGTTTATGGATGTTGTTTGGACAAAACAAGTACTTTTGAGTTTTCTTTTGGAACTGCGCTGTTTTTTGACATTTTATATATCTTTATATAAAATAATGGTTCATCCATCGGTTAATTGATAATGCAAAAAAAAACAAAACAATTAGCCCTAATACTAAGTATGAAACTGCTTTTTGTGTGTAACAAAGTGACAAATAAAGGTTCTGTACAGGTTACATAAATGCTTAAATCAGTAACACAAAAGTCACCACAACACAACACTTTTAAAAAGTAAAGAAAGCACGACATGTTTCTGTCTGTATTTTAATTAGTCTAAACACTGATCTGCCACAAAATTAACAGTACACAATTTATACACACTCAAGGTCCCCATGTGCCACTAAAACTGCACTGAACCATCAAGGCATACATTTGGGACGGGGGGGTGGCCTGCAGTATCTGGCACAAGGACATTATGTCCTGTGGCCTCCGTGGACCAGTCTTGTTCCAGTGCATCCCGTGGATGCTCATTCAGAGTAGAAGTTTGGAGGTCGGTTAAATATCTTGGCCATGTTCCTCAAATCATTTGAGGAGCAGTTTTTGTCTGTGGTGACATCCATTGTCTTTCTGGAGGAGGGATGCTTCCTTCAGGAGGTGTCGTTGTATCGGGGTGGTGTGCTTGGTGTGCGACGATGTTGAGTTGGGTGGTACGTGTCAAAGTAACATCCACAGAAATACCAGGACCAAAAGTTTCCCAGCAGAACATTGCACTGTGGCAAGTTGATCGTGCATTATTCACTTTAAACATCAGTGGTTTTAATGTTATGGCTGTTTGGTATAAGGCAAAAAGGATTTAGCTGTTTTTGAAGATATGCCAACACATCAAGTGTAGGAAATCAATTGTGTGTGCATTCACAAAGCAAACAAACCATTCAGTAGCGTTAGATTTGATTTGATGTGCATCAGCTCACAGGTCTGCTTTTGTGTGAGTGTGGTTGCCGCCACACAGTCATCATTCAAGGCTGCTCTATTAGCATGAGATGGGGGCCACCAGCCATTGGTGCCCTGTGAAAAATGAGCCTCAGCAGGCTCCGGAAAGCCACGGAAACAAAGGGAGCGGGAGAGAGTCCCCTCTCTGGCCGTTTGGCTTACGGCTTTCAGTTTGGGATTCTGAGCGGCCACTCCTAACCACAAACACACACAAGCTAAGAGCCTCAAATGCCCCTGTTTCCTCTTATTTCGCCCAGTTTTCTCCATTTTTGTTTTCCTTTTTTTGTCATTTTTGCCGCTTTATGTTTCTCTTTTATGTAATTTTGATGTTTGGACTCAGGGTAGCTTTAAGAGTCAGTGGCTGTGCTTCGGCTGCCAAGGTGAATGACAATGAGTGGGAACCAAGGCTCACATTAACACAGTAATTAGGTTAAATTTCACCCCTGATGAGCAGCCGTGCAAATATGAGTCCATTGGCATGCACGCAAACACAAGCACCTTCATGTTCTCTCTATTAAATACACACACAAACTCAAAGCTCAGTTGTTGCCTAACAAAGCACATACAGCTAACCAACCACAGCCTCAATAGCCAAACAAAGCATAAGCCAATGCATAAGCAGGAAAATAGATGCAAAACTCTTTAATCTAATTCGTATACCTACTGAATGCAGCTTTTTTTTTTCAAATAGACAAGTCTTTTCTCTCCCAGTCAAGTCATTTAGCATTCATGGTTTGGTGAGGCTTTGAGCGTGTCACTAGATGGAGAGACCCTGTAGTGTGGTGGCTGTTTTTCCACCACATTCTCTTGTTTGAGTTGAATGTGCCACATCCAGGCAGACTGTCTCTATCATGGCCTTAAGCACAGGGCTACAGACAGACCCAACAATTCAGTGAGCTTAGGTGTCACATTTTTAAGTGGCAGCTCAATAAAATTGCTTCATTGCCAGTAAGCTGGCCAAGCCCTGCAAGCTGATCTTTTGAATTGTGAGGGTATTTAGCTGTGGGGATGTTATTGGCAGCAGTTGAGAATAGCAGCTAAAATTTGGGGTAAAAACATGTCAAACTTGCTATAATTTGAGCGGCCTCTATTCTGAAGACTTAGACTGGCCTACAGGTGTTTTGAAGTAGTTTAAAATAGTTTTTTGCTATATTCAGCGCCACTGACATTATTATTTTCTTAAATAATGCATTTTTTTTTTAAAAAAACAAAAAACATGCAACAAGTTGGCTCTAGTAGTTTTAGAGCTCACCCTTTTCCAAATTGCACCAATATAATGGCTTTGTATGGTTGCACTGTATAAGACATTTTTTAAAATATAGTTAACCATTTTTTTGGGGGGGGGGTCATGATATAGTCGGAGAATTATTTTGCATTTTTGTGGGTGAATGTTTTTTGGACCACTCTGCTGCTGCTTTTTTTTAAAAAGAAAAAAGTTCTGTATGCAACTGTGAGATTTAAGAGTAGCAGAATGTTGACATTCTTCCTAAATAGTTGGCCCTACAGCCCTCAGTTGAAAATTCAGAGGTGCAAATTCACACCTCATGAGATTATTCTGTAGTGACTTTTAAGATTGCACATGTAGCTAGTTCCAGGCAAAATCAAAACACTTTTTTTTTTTTTTTTAATCTTCAAACCATGCTTTATTTGCCAGATGTTGTAAACTGTTGTGTCTTCTTACGAGTTTGTACATTTCTTTCTTCCCTCAGTGTGACGATGGAGAACGTGTCTCGGTTCAAGGGACAGGAGTACTGTCTTCATCCCAAACTTCAGAGCACTAAGAATTTGGTGAAATGGTTCCGTATCTGGAAGGACAAGCACAGGTAATCCCTGAAGAAGTCCTGGATAAAACATGAAAACCAAAGCAAGGTGTGACAGTGGCCTAGGATTGGCCACTGTCCTAGGCCACTGTCTAGGATTTGCTTTTTAGAATGTATGTTCAAATGTATTATGGCAGTAACAAAAAATGTTGTATGCAATGTTTAAAATAATGTGTAAAAGATATTTATTTTCAATGTTTTGACTAGTAGTTAATGACAAAGGAGTTAATATATGAAATTCTCATCCTTTTTTCTTTCTTTTTTCTTTTTTGTTTTTTAGTTAGAATGGGCAAAATAACTGTCGTGCTTATTAAATCTACAAATTAAACCAAAAACTGTAGAATTGAGAAGATCAGTACCCATCTCTGTCATCAAGATAACAACAATAACAACAACAGCAACAACAACAACAACAACAACAACAACAACAACAATAATAATAATAATAATAATAATATATGAACATTAACCTGATTCATTAAGAGCAAATTTGCGTTTTGACCCCACGACTGATTAGCTTAGCTTAGCATAAACACTTGCAACAAAGGGAAACAGCTAGCCTGGCTCTGTCTAAAGGTAATAATACCATCCCACCAGTACCCCTGAAGTTCACTAATTACCATGATATACCTTGTTTGTTTAATGTGTACCAAAAAAATAACAATAATCTTGGAATTTTAGTAACACACAGACCTACAAGCAGCCTTTCATGTAACAACCTCTGCTATCGCTGACTCTGACGTGCAGACCATATCCAGATGTCCAGTGGCTTTGTGTGCTTGCTGTATTGATTTGTTTTGTTGAAACTGCTCCTCTTAGCTTCCCTTCACAATGGGTAGGTCAGAGGCCAGGGTCAGCCACAGACCTGTTGACTAGTCCTCTGGAGAAGGTGGAGATGTTTTGAGCAAAAGGACATTTCCACGGGGACTCTGTGGGTTACAGAGCGATCAAACTCATGTCCTTCCACTTAGTCAACTTTTCATCTCCACGCAAACAGAAACCAAACAGAACCACCTGTCGCAGAAGGTTGAGGAAGCAAGCAGAAAAATCAGACTTGTGATGGCAGCCAAATGAATGTATCCTTAAGTGATATGTGAACAGAGGAATTAACTCTAGCTTTGTTTTCTTCCACAGGGTGTACGAAGCTTAAAACCTTGGCTACCCAGTTCACATGGATGAAGCGAGACAAAACAAAAACACACACACAAAAAAAAAAGATGACAACACCGCCAGGACTGTTCTTTTGTGAAGTACAAAATGTAATCTCCGGTTAAACTGTACTTCTCCCCTTTCTGCCTGAAATCTGTCAAGCACATTAGGAGATATCTATAGTTTGTATATAAGCTGGTGGGCTTGTTTTAGACAACCATCAATCTAGTTACATTCACTCACCACTCCAGTCTTTACAATTGTAGTTATATTTGTCAAATTGTGGACAAGACACCACCATCTATTTTCAAACTGTTGTAGGTTTTTCAGGTTTGTTCAGATGTTATTTAAGGAAACTTCTCTTTTGCTTTGGCTTTTAAGATTCTTTCAAAGTTGAAAATGTGTCATTCTGAAGAAACAGGCAAACGTTCCTGAAAAGTACAGTGTAGGTGTTTCAGATGTTTCGATTCTTCTCTGCTCTGTAGTCGACATGACAGGTGTATCTGTACAATGCAAGCATTTAGGATCTGGTTGCTCAGAGGTCAAAATGCAGTGATAAAGGTTCTCAAGGCATTCCACTCTCTGTATCAGTGGAAGAGAGTCAGTCAGCAAGTGGATACATTCAATACAGAAGTTGCTTTTGTTCATACAGATTGAAAAGATCCACCACTTTGTGTGTATGTGTGTGTGTGGGCGGGCGGGTGGGTGCTACTCATGTTGTGGGGACCTAAATCTGTTTAACACAGTCACATTATGGGGACCTGCCTTCCTAACGGGGATGAAGTCACCCTAACGCAAACCATTACATTTTAAGGTGAAGATGTGTTATAAGGTTAGGTTAAGGCTAGAGTAAGGGTTAGGGTTAGGTAAGTTAAGGTTAAGGTTAGTCTAAACCTCCAGGAACTGAATGTAAGTCAATGTAATGTCCTCTGAAGTCATGGAAACACTACTGTGTGTGCGTGCGTGTGAGTCAGTGTGTGTCTGAATGTGTGCGTCTGTGTTTCCCCAGTCAATGCAAGTCATATGTGTCAAACGAACATTCCACTCTGCAACCACCACTTTGTAATATATTATCTCACCTAACCCACAGGGTGTAGGTTCAATAGTTAACAAGCAGTTCAAATAGATCACTTGTGCCATTTTTACGTACAGCACAGTCTGTTTATTGGAGTTCAAAAGCGTGATCAATAAATCAGTTAAGAAGGCAAGGCAGTTTACATCAACAAAGGATTATCTTTTGTATTTTCGCTGGTTGAAAGATTTTATTTTAGTTCTTCTTCTTGGAATAAATCTGTAATGAAGCAATGTCACACACAGACTGTCTCATTATAACCATTTGAAGCGAGCTACTTACTTACTTAGCGCCTGGGATAAGGGATAAGGCTGGTAATGTTTTTGTTTTTGTCAACCCATGAGGTCTCATGACAGCCAAACACACATTTCTGGACTTTTCAAACCTGATTGCAGCAATCAGACTCATAAATTCCTGATGATGATGCTAATCTTTAAATGAAGGCCAGGAATGAATGACATTCTATAAAAATTCTTAAATCCTAAATATTGCTGGAGACTATTATCCACTGTGGATTGAAATAACGGTGCTTTACTGGAAGCATGACAATGACTCAAAGTAAAGCACAAGTTTATGCCAGTGAAGAACCACATCACCCGGTGTAATAATGTGGCTCATTTAATAGTTTCTGGAGAACTATGGTGCTCAGCGGCACAAAGGGATGAGCCATTTCAGGCTTTAGTGAGCATTTAACTTTTGTTTTTGTCGTGATGTTGTTGAC
The DNA here is from genome assembly GCF_000690725.1 of Stegastes partitus. Classification (NCBI taxonomy): domain Eukaryota; kingdom Metazoa; phylum Chordata; class Actinopteri; family Pomacentridae; genus Stegastes; species Stegastes partitus. The sequence continues at coordinate 87,692 of NW_007577936.1, read as the reverse complement.
AATAAAAACGTGAATATTATCAGACTTTTCCTTTAAAATGGGCTATTAGCTATTATGCTGTTAGGGAAATAAGCATTAGACCAGTGCAGGAAAAAAACAAACCTCTTTTAACACAAAAGGGGGACAACTTGGCTCCAAACTCACTGCCCACATACAAAACATCACACAAATATTTGAAATATATGGCCACTACTTTCTACTACGAATGATTATGTCTCCATCTGGTACAGTGAGTGATGATACTTTCCTCTGTGATGATCTCTCCTCCAGTAGAGCTCCTCAACTATACTGTGTTTTTATTTTGTATGTTGTCGATACACTTTACAATAACGACTGTTGGGTATGTTTTTCTTTTTTGCCACCAAACAGAATTCACATACAAATATATCTGCATATATATACGAAAACACCACAATTTCTTTACCTTTTCAAGAATGTGTATTACTCTTGTTTTATATCTCATATATAAATATATATAAAGAAGCATTTTGTAAATGGACCAATATAGCCTATATGTTAGTGAGAATGAATTCACCATAAGACTTTATAGCGTCATGTATATTGTATTACTGCATTCTAGTTGTTTTTTGGGTTTTTTTTTGCTATTTAAATATTGGTTCGGTAACGGATATTTGGAAGGCGTGTGTTTGAACTGGCCCGCCAAACACACAGTTAGACATTCCACTGAGTGTAAAAAACAATAAACACAGCAATAAAAGTGTCTATAGAGCAGCTCATGTTTGCATTGGATTCACTTAATTGCCCACTGGAACAGACACTGAAACAACAGAGGAAAAGGAGCTGTTGCAGGTGTGTAAAGGGAAACGAAGACACAAGAGCTAGCGTATTTCAAAGTGAATGCTGTACAACAGGCGATCCACCAGATGGCGATATATACCAGCTGACTTTTAACTCCCAGCCATTACAACTGTACATGTCCTTGTCAAATAGTGAATGAGACGCCACCATCTGAGTGAAAAGAGTTGCCTGTTTGTTGAGCTGTTACATGAAGGTATTTCTCTTTTGCGTTGGCTTTTAGGATTCTTTTAATGCAAAAATGTGGATAAATAAATCATAATGAAGAGAAGAACACAGTGTAGGTATTACAGTTAGTGCAATTCTCACCACTGTGTGTTCAACATGACAGGTGCAATGCCAGAATTTAGCATGTGGTTACCCCTGGAGAAAGGTTTCAGTTTAAATATCGTGATAAAATAATTAATTAAAAAGAAATGAATGATATTCTCTATTTGTACAGGACAGTCAGCTTGTGTGTGATTACATTTCATACAAAAAATATTATTATTAATATAGATTGAGGAGCTCAACCAACCTTTAGCATTTACGATAAAGGATTATAATTTCCGTGATATTACTGATTCATTAACCTGTCTGCTAATAAAGACACTGAGATGGAGATGAATGCTCTAGAAAAGAAGACTGAGTTAATATTACAGTCAGCTAACAAATATGTAAACATTCTATAAGTAAATATGAACAATAGATTTAGAAATGTGGATAAAACAGCACCAGTAGTTCTAAACGTGTGTACCATACATTCATATACATAGATAGAGTAAGCCAAGGTAAGATGCCCCCCTGAGGTAAGAACCCTCCCTTCGATCATTCCCCTCCTGATCACTAGATCTTTTCTTGGATAATAGTGGCCTTGCTAACCTTTAAATAGCATTGACAAAAATAAAAAATACTGGTGGAAGGAAATTTAAAAAATGGCTGCGAGGCATGTCAGTGTACCATTTATTGACAGGAACAATAAGCTTTTCTACTTTTTTGTAAGAATATACATACAAACTTTTGTTTACTTTGTACATGAGACTCATACAGATGGTTATCCACATTTTTATGTAATCTGTAAAAATATGAGTATTCCTCATTACTGTAGGCTAATCATCTCTGGAGATCAGTGATTTGACATCATTATGTCATTAATTTAACTATCAGTAATAATAAAGTTGTAGTAAAGTTGTAACTTTTGTCCCACCCTCATCAGTTTTAAATTAATTAGCCTTAAGATTTGCTCACTGTACATGATGTAAATGCAATCTATACATGTATATATATATATTTGAAACAAAATAGACTTCCCCCATCACTTTGTATGTAAATTGTACATCTAAATTAAGTGTCTAATGATATAGGGGGAAAGTATATTAAGTCTCTCTCTCATTTTTTAATTAATTATCAGTTAATTAGTGGCTATTAATATAAAATATAAAAGTACTTCAAGATACCTACATAAATAAATTACCAATATATTTTGTGACATAGACGCTGGATTAGTTAAACTGTCACCAACAGAGAAAGAAATGAATCAAAGGCGCATCAAAGAAGTCAACAGTTACTTGTGTCGGTGTCTTAAGTTTGCTGTCTGCGAGGCGGGGTCAGTATTTGGCAGCTGTCTCCCGCTGTGCTCACAGTGAGAGAGGCGGGGTCAGTATTTGGCAGGTTCGTCCCTTGAGGGTGTGTATGTGTGTGTATGAGTCTCTCTAAGCAACGACCTGCAAACGGGCATCCGAGCCAGTCCGAGCTAAAAAAAACAGGAACCACATTAATTTCGAGTGTCTTTGCAATGTTCCCGACGATATTTCTACATCGTCTGCTTTGATCCCGTCGAAGTTGTCGTCTCTCCAGACGTCGGCCACAGAAACCGAACAAGAAATTAATGCATCTTGCTCCGCGTTCCTGTTTGTTTTGACCTGGTAAGGTACCCCGGAGCGACTGATTAGCTTGCTCTGCTAACAGCGCTTCTTCTGGTTCTCTCAGCATCTTAGACGCTAACTACTGTTAGCCTGCTAAGCTAACTGTCTGACCCTTTAATGTTGTGTGTTTATTTAATTTCGGCTTGTATGTACTTTATGAATTTATCTGCCGTGTTTGTATCTTTACTTAGGGGTTCAAATTCAAGTGCGCAGGGGTTTAAAACCGTTTCTGACTTGATTTGTGTTCACTGGGAGCTAACGGCTAACGGCTAGCAGCGGTGGCAGTTCCATCACATCTGTGGCTCCTCCGCAGGCACAGCCAGCTAACTCGGAGACAGAAAAAGAAAACTGTCATAAATAATTCAGCCGTTCAGGGTTTTGTTTTTTTTTTTCTTTTTTGTATGTGTGTGTGTGCCACAGGCAAAACTACTTAGTGCACATTTTCAGTTTTGTATACATTTGATGGTATAATTGTTTCTAGTTAGCGGTTGTGGGTCTTTTTTTTTTTTGCTTCTACATGAAGAATGCGAGATGTCATGGGTAACTGAGAATCACCTGGTTCTGACGGTTATTGTGCACAGAGCCAGCATGCATTCTGTTCTTTTCGGGTGCCTGGAGTTCTTGTTCTATTGAACTGTAGACGGTAGTTTCGTTTTCTGTTCTGCTTGTTTCTGGAAAGCTTCATCAGTGCCTCGGATGCTTCCTGCTCGGCTGTATTAAACTGTCTGTGCTGGAATGTTCTGCTGTTTTTGTGGTACAGCGTGTGACATTGAACAGTATTTTTTTTTGCCTGCGCTGATCCAGATGAATAGATTATTTATGCAGTGACTGATTCCACCATCTCGCTTCATTGATGTGAGCGGTTGTTCACAACTGGGCTCTTCTTTGCAGATTGCATAATCGTATCCGGTCATTGCCCTGAATTAGGACGGATTGGTCTCTCCATATGGTGTACAATCTGCATAAGCAGAAGAACATCTATGCGTTACAGAGCCACACTGTAGGACATAAGTGCACCCACTGCTGTATTTTATTGTTAATATTCAGTTAAAATGCAGAATACATCCTTGGGAAGTTGCATTTTGCTTTGATCAGTAAACTGACAGCAAATTAGTCTGCACACAGTCATGAATAAATACCTGCCATTGCCTGAAAATCTTTTAGCATTTTACTTGTGAGAGATTTTTAACTGTAGATTTCAAGATGTGCTTTTAAATAAACGTGTTTTGGGTGAAGTAAAAAGTACCTATTACATTGATTGTTAATTAATAATATAGCAAACTAATATGCAAGCCGTTGCATTTATTAACTCTGTTTCTATTGCATTTATTAACTCTAAGTTACACAGTGAACCAGTGTTATAAATCTATTTTTAGGTAAAAACACAACTTAAAAAATTGTGTTAAACAGATATAAAGGAAGTTACTTTTTTATGTGATGTAGCCACACAGAGCTGTCCAGGCAGTAGTTTAGTACTAAAGCACACTCTGATGTTACTGTATTCTGACTTGACATTGCATTTATTTGATGATAAGGATTTGGGGTAAAGATCTCCAAAATATTTTCCTGCAAGACAGTGTGATTATGATTTGACTTGCAGTATATATATATTTTTTAAATCAAGCATAACTTTGGTATTTACCGTGTAATAGATTTAAAGTATGTGTTGGAGCATTACCACATGAGCCACCATCTAAAGTGTGACCATCACTAAAGGAGGAGGCATGATTACATAAAAGCATTGGCACAAAAGTTTAAACTCTGGATCATTAATACTTGGCACAGCGTACATGTCTGCACAACAAAATATACATTAACCAAGTAAGCAAAAACAACCCTAATTTGCTTGAATTGAACACAATTATATTTCAACGTTAATCAAATTGTTTAATAGACAAACCATCTTGAATTGCAGCGCCTGCGTTTTGCTAATTGCATTGTTTGAATTTGAGATTCGAATTTGAAATCAATTAATTGTTCATTCCTACATATAGGTAGAAAATTCCCCCATGTGTATGTCAAAAATAAAACAGTAGTTACTGGCACATACTCACAAGATTCAGAGGTAAAAGCAACATTTAGAGAATCTTTTTGTTTGTTTGCTTGCTCTTTTTAGGTTTCTGACTTCAGCATGTCACAAACCTTAACAGCACCAACACATGAAATGTAATTTGCCCTGTTCAAAATGTGTCAGTAGTATAACCTGTTACCAGGACAGCTAGGTTACTGTGTAAGCTACACCAAGTATGTGTATAGACAGCCGGGACTAAAGGTCAGCTTTGTAGTGCTGCTGATGTTTGAAAAATGTTAAAAACAGTTGTTGAGTCAGCTGCTGTTACACATTTTCGATTGATAATGATATCTCCCAACACAAGTGCTAGTATGTGAATATTTTGCAGAAAATGAGTGAACCTAAATCAACAGTCTTCTGCAAGTTTTACCTTCATACAAGTTTTTAATGTTCAGTGAACTGTTTAAGCAAAGTTTTGTTTCTGTTTTATGGTCATTCTGGAGGCTTTAGTTTGTGCTGCTGCTGAGTCGTGTTGCATTATACTGAGAGCTGATTCTAGTAATTTGTCTTACCTCATTGTTGTTAATGAGGTAGACAAGGGTACCAGAAAGTACAGCAGTCAAAATGACAGTGAAGTTGAATCAACACCTTTCTACAATCATTTCAACAAAAATTGAACCTGCACGTCCAATGTATTGCAAAGCTTTTATGTCAGGATGGATTAGTTTTAGCTAATTATAGTGCTACAGTTAAGTTAATTTGGTTACTTATTAATCTTCCAGCAATTTTGAAAAATAATGCCTTGTTATTAAGACTTAATAAAAACAAAGCCTAAACACTAGAGTGCCTTTTGGGGGTCCCTAAACCAGTTTCAAAGTTGCTTACTATTATAAATGTTGATTGTAAATGTTGAGATAACTGATTGACAGTGTCTATAAAATGCAAGGTCATTTAGACGCTCGAGGCATTTCAATGATCAACAATCAGTCCAATTAAATTTACCTACGCTGAACCTGTAGACCTTTGTGACGAAACTCACGTATGCACATACCAGCAGTGTCAAAACTCTCCAACCTCCTGCAGTGTGAGATAAGATTTGTATGTAAGATGACCCATAGTTTTATATGGAAGGAAAACACGCGCACACACAGCAGTCACAGCAGTGTCATAATCACACAGCTGCCTGCAGTGTGGGACTGCTGTTGCCAGGTCATTGAGTGGTTGTTTTAGACTCAGTGGATGGACGCCAAGTTAAACCAAATGTGCTCCAAATCTCTCTAAAGCTGGACGCACACTGTCAGAAATTATCCAGATTTAATCCCAGTCTGCTCACGTTAATACCTGTATGGAAAATAAGTTTCATAACCTCAGTTTAATTGGTTAAAAGATAACTTGGTTTTATAATTTAGTGTTTAACTATTGCTTGTAGAGTAAGAACAAGCTGACATTTCAAACTAGGAAATATTAAAGATGGAATTGCAATACTGGGTGAAGATATTCCAATGTCCAGTAAGGGGCTGTGATGGTAATCCAACACTATTTGTCGTTTTATACCAAGTTAAAACTTGCTGAAAGTAGTTTCACGCAGTGTGGCACTGACTTGGCCCAAAGACAGCGTAAACGGAGATTGTCCATAAGGCAGCTGAAATAATAAAAGCGAGGAAAAAAAAAAATCTTTTAATCATGTGTTGTTATCTCTACCTATGAGTATCAGTGAGAGCCGACAAGATCAGTTCAGTTTTAGATCCAGGAATCTCGGACGCACCAAAAAATAGATGTAAATTCTTTCTTGGTTTATTTAATGCCAAAAATGTACATGTAAGAACATAATCTATTCAGAACTTTGTCAATAAGTATAGTACTGAAATTTGAAATTTCATCAACATAATAATAAGAATCTTCAGGGGTTTTTTTTCCCCAAGCCGAAATTGTAGTCATTTGCAGTTTCCACCTTTAAACATGAGTGGTACTCAACTAAACGTTTTGCCTATTTTAATTGTTGATCGCATCAAAAAAGCAAGTAAAAGATGTCAGTTTGGGCTGTGGAAAAAAAAACACAATGCAGACTCACTGATAATGAAAATAATAATAGCTTAGTAAGACAGGAATATTTAGTTTTACTGCATGACATTTAGGTTAAGTTTTTTGTTTCATGCTGGATGCATAAGATTCAACATCAAGGTATTTAATCCACTGGATTTAAAACAGACATTGGCATCTGGCTGTTTAAACAGCTCAGCTGAATTTCTACTGTATACATTTTAATATACACCAATGAACTTAAACATGTCCAGACAAAGATGAAGCGAATGATGTTGATTATCTTGTAACAACGGCACATATCAAGGTCTGTGATGTATTAGCTGTAATATAAATTGTCGGTTCTCATGGTAGGTGTGTTTGGATGCAGGAGAACAAGACCGATATGAAGACCTGAGTGCCTTTGCCAAGTGGGATGCTCTTGGTCAGACGAGAAAATACCAAAATAGACAAATCATGAAGGTTGTTGCAATTACTTGTTGTTTGTATTTCCATTTCTTATCTGTGTTGAGTATCAGTAGATGAATGAGATCCTTGTTGATGGGGTTGACATCATGGCATTTTTTGATGTAGTGAGTCACCCGTTACTGGTCAGGTATTCAGTGAAACAGGTTATTAGTCCTGTTGGAGATCTAATTTGAGAAGCATAGGGCCACAGCTTGAGTGCACACGTAGGCAGATTGAGAAATCCTGTGCTGAGCAGCTGGTTGGGCTGAAGTAATCTGGGAGTGAGAACAGTTCTCATTAGATTGGAAGGCACTGCTCAACTTGTACAGGATCTGCTGAATGTGTCAGAACACTGGGGAGATTGCACAGTGATTAAAGTCACATGACTGGAACATAAACTGTATAGAGGAAGTGGACGTAGCCACCATGACTTCATTCTGATGAGAGGAGGCTGAAGAAGAGCGAGGGGTAGATCTGACTGGGAACCTGAGGACACTGTCAGGGGGTTTTCTTCAGTCAGAATGGGCCTTTTGGTGATGACATACATTACAGTAAAGGCAGTGAGTCTGTGTTACCTTATTTGACTTTGGCACTTGCTAAAACCTCTTCAGTGGGCTCCTTAAACTGCCTTGTAGGGCACCTAAAATTCATCTATGCCGTAAAAGCCCTGACTATGCATATTGTTGGCATTGTAACCATTAAAATATTAGCTGATGCTAGTTCACTACCTTGGTTTGCCAGGTACATCTGTAATTCACGTAAACTTTGGTATTAATTGGAATCATAATTTTGTTTGGAAAAAACAGCCTTTGAAATACATGTCATTGCCAGAAGACACTAATCAGCCGACTTCTGAGGGTACAGCCAAATGCCGAACAAGCCGTTTTTGTTTTTTTTAATATTACAACTAACTTGTTAAATAGAAATTTTTGTGAACTGAAAACAGTCTGTGCACAGGCTAGAGTTACAATATGTAACCACTGACTACACCCACGGCTATTCAAATGTGCCATGACTATGCACTGCTACAATTCTGTCCTGACTGACAAGTCGCTGTGGGCGCAAACCTGCGTACCTGCTTTCTTGTAAGTTTTGCTCTAAATGTAACCATGATTTACAAAATGAACATCATGCTGTGTTGAAGAATACTTAAAACTACCAATTGAGACCATAAACTCCTTCGGAAAATGTTTGTTGGATAGTCAATAAGAATTAGTGTCTTTTCTTGTAGATTGCGATATAAACGGACAAAATTTTGCAATGAGTTTCTCCCTTCTGGTAGTCATTAAATACAATGCAGATTCAAGACACTTCTGTATTGAGTTCACTTTCAGATCTGTAGACTTACAGTTTATGGAACATGGGAAAAGGATGATGAACTGCCGTAGCCTTTATCTGTAACCCTTGCCACCATTTTCTACACTGCTTGTTGGACCTTTGTGTGACATCAACTTTGTGGTTTTCTGTTTACATGTGATTGGAAATCCCCAAGTACTAAATATCTCTTTGCACTTTGGTCTCTATATATTTATTTTCAGTTTTTGCTACAGGCTGGGTGCTTAATACTACCTCTCTGTTTCTCTGTAGTTGTTCGTCTGAAATAATACTTACATTTTCTTCCCTGCAGCCTTGCAAGTTCTAATGAATTTCTTTTTCTTTCCTGAACTGATTTGTTTTTGGCTGGCTAACCAATGATTCTCTTTGATAGTTAAATTGTTCATTTTCAGTGTGTAAAATTTTCTTGAACTATCTGTAAATTGAGCATTAGCCAAAAAAAATCCAACGGTTTACTTACACAAATGCATGGAAGAGAACGTTTTGAAATAATGGAAACTGTCCCTATTTATACTTCTTTGTATGTATACAACATGATTAATGATCAAAATTGACACTCATTTCCTATCAATTAACAAAGTATTGGCCTGGAAGTACTTCCACAACAAGTTTGGCACAGTGAACATTTATCATTCATATGTTCTAGATCGGACTGCAAGTGGCTCGGTGGTTAGCACCGTCGCCTCGCAGCAAGAAGGCCGGTTCATGTCCCGGTGAGGACACCCGGGATCTTTCTGCGTGGAGTTTGCATGTTCTCCCCGTGCAGTGTGGGTTCTCTCTGGGGTCTGCGGCTTCCTCCCACCCAGTCCAAAAACATGTTGAGGTTAATTGGTGATTCTAAATTGTCCGTAGGTGTGAATGTGAGTGTGCTTGGTTGTCTGTCTCTAAGTGTAGCCCTGTGATAGACTGGTGACCTGTCCAGGGTGTCCCCTGCCTTTACCCCAAGTCAGCTGGGATAGACTCCAGCCCCCTGCGGCCCTTGTGAGGATTAAGGTATATAGATGATGGATGGATGGATGTTCTAGATCAAAGAAAACAAGAATTGGAGTCATCTCTTCTTTTTCGTTTCTATTTTATACATTTTTAGAAGCCAAATCTAGGTCACCCTGGCCTGTCTGGTTTAATACCTAGTGATTCAGGTTCACCTGATGTTAGGTGGACTGATACTTTGCAAATGCATAAGCTGATACATTAATTTGACCTTCACCTCAGTGATGAGCTTACCTGGCTTGAACTTGGCAGTAGCGCTGCTTGGCTTGAATTGGGGGGTAAAGTAATGAAGCCTGCTTTCTGGCAAAAAACCCAGGCATCAAAACCAGCCAACACTGCTCTGGAGTCATTTGGGTCAAGTCACTGCTTACCTAGATGAATGCTTTTGTGGGAGCTATGCTCAATTGGTCATCACTAGCTTTTTTTTTGTAGAAACTCATTTTAAGGATAGTAGGGTACTTTGCTTTCTTTTCATCTTTCCACTTATTAACGTTAATGTTCTCCAGCTTACGAGGATGTGCCTGATGGGTACTGTCCACTGCAGTTTTTAGTACGATTCAGTGATATGGCTTGGGGTGGACAACCTGGCAATGTGATTTTGTAGATGATCTTGATTCGGATTATGGTCTGCTGCCTGCTACCTACAGGTTGGCAAGGTCGCTGTTGCGGCAGCAGTCAATGTAATTAAGCTGCATTTCCAGTGACCCTCTTGTTGTGCTCACAGACTCGAAAGCCACCATCACGTTCTGCTGTGGGTTTCAGTATTCAGTATCGTATTGGTGTCAAATTTGCATGGACAAAAAATAAAACATGAAACGACTGCTCCAGGTAAATTAGGCACATTGGTTTTCTCACCACAAGAAGAAGCATTTGAGTAAGTAAATAAATAAATGGCATATTTTGTATGAGATTTTCCTGTATTTTTATAGATCGTAGTACTTGAGATAGATGGGCATTTATAGACTTTACTCACGTATTTTGCTGCCCTTGTTAACATAGTGAAGGACAGTTAAAGTGATCTAGCTGTGGTGTCTTAAACAGAGTTTTAAAGAAGAGTTCTGGTCTGTGTTTTACAGTTTAAGGTGCATAAGACGCATCGAACTGAGCGCCAAGTCTTCATGAATCTGAGCTCATTTGTCTGCTGCTGTTTTGAGAGATCACAAAACCGCCTAAACTCGTTGGCAAGGCCGTCACATACATTTTTACACTGACTTCACAGAAAATGTCAAGGGGAAATTATAAGTAAATGAAAGTAACAAAATCCTTGAATAATTTGTCACTTCTGCAATTGCAATTTGCTTGGTCACTGTTTGCACGCTCTTCTGTCTGCTCATTTGTCAGCTTACTCTCACAGCTGGTGTTTTGATCTATTGTTTACACACAGACACACACACACACAGATGGGAGTGACGAGACTTGTACTATCCTGTGCAAGCTTTTAGTTCTGTGTTAATTGAGTGTTATTCAATTCTCATATAATAGAACTAAGACTGTTTATTCAATGGTATTCAGCAGCAGACTTGGGATTTCCTCTTTGATTCACAGAAGTCTCACTTCCTCTTCTTGCCGTCACTGCTTTCATAGACCTGTCAGGCATGCACAGAATATAAAGACAACGGATGAAGAGGGATGCGGGAAAAACAGAATACTGCTGGTATTTTAGAGTGCTGTGGTTTGGAAATTTCCATCAATATGAGGCAGAGTGAGAAAAAGAGGTGATACAGATCGATACTAAATCAATAGAGCTCGACGTCGTTGTCTCAGAGGAGGCTGGGCCCAGGAACTCCGGCAGACTCTGCTAAGGTTGAGCTTACACTTAATCCATGATGCAATGACGGTGCATGAATTACAGGTCAGTATGTGAGTAACACGGCAAATTGTTACGATCATGGTTTATTTGGTGTAACGATGTCAAAGGTACTGTTACCACTGTATTGTGAATTACATCAATATACTTTAACTAGCAAGTTAAATGTTTAAGTAACTACCAACTATATTATTGCTAAAAAAAATAATTTGGAATGTGTATTCATATTTGTAAACAAAAACATTGGTGTTTACATTCATTCTTGAAGTATAACAAACATGCCAAAAGCATTTTTTAACACCCGAAAGTCAATTTAAAGAAAAGCTGACCTATATTGTGTGCACCCATGTAGACTTGCTAGCAATCTTCTGCTCGCCTGCCAATTGATAGTGCATGATTGATGATGTTTGCATCTCTTGATAAGGTACCAAGAATTGTCAGGTCTTTAATTTCCTGCATTAGGCAAAAACAGACGTCTTGCCTGGTTGTTCATTACTCCTTCAATTGTGCAGAATAATTTTGCAGTAGATGCGTTTTGCCACAAAATTGATAATCATATAATTGTAAAAAGTTTGAATAACACGTGACATAAAGGATGTGATTGACACCAGGAAGCCTGAGAGTGAAATATAACAACCACAACTCTGTTTCTAGGGCATATCGAAACCACTGAATGAGACCCCTATTTATTTATTTATTTACTTGCCTACTTACTTACTTATTTATTTATGCTTAGTTTTTATTTTGCACACACTGCTTTGCTGTTGAAGAAACTATCATTTGACCTATAAACCCCGGGTTATTTTTTGGCCACTAAGAAAGAGTCAGTGTAAGCTCCAAGGGCACAGTTTAAAAGTTGAATGCCCCCTCTTAAGGGCCAATAAAATTATTTAACATTTCCAATCTAAATCTGGTAAGCAAACATTTCTGTAATACCAAAATTATTTGAGTGGGTCTCTTAAGTTGCACAAAATGTCGGGAATGCATGCTTAAAATTCAATTTGTCTTAGAACAACACTGTTGATGAAGTGCTTGATACAATCTCATTACTTAAAAACCAGCCAGTGGTAAAAATAGAGCTCTTTGGCAAATTGTGAAGTCCACATGCAAATAAAGTGTAGAGCTAGGGCTTTCATTAGGGGTTTTCTGTCAGGGATTTTTGTGATCAAAAGCTTTTCTGTAGTATTGAGAAAAATGTAAGTTGACTTGTTTGATTAGTCAAAAAAAAACAAAAAACTCCAAAGACAGAGAAAGAACCGGTGTGACTGTTCACCCAGATGGCATAGCAACCAAGCAAACTTTATGCAAATGTCCTGAACAAAATGCTGCTTTCCTTCCACTCCCACAGTTGCCAACACAGAGCAGCACTTGTGCTTCCATTGTAGGCGTTCAAGCTTTTTTCAATGCCACAGACCCTCGGGGAAGCAAAGAATGGATGTTATTTTACTGTTTCCCTTATATGGGACATCGGCTCTTCTGTGAAATTTGGTGGCATATGACTTAAAAGGGGGCGGCACAGTGGTGCAGGGCCTTTCTGTGATGAGTTTGCGTGTTCTCCCTTTGCTTGCGTGGGTTTTCTCTGGGTGCTCCGGAGGGTTTCCTCCCACAGTCCAAAGACATGTACAGTAGATTACTGGTGATTCTACCTGCAGTTGACTGGTGAGGGACAGTGGGGATCGGCTCCAGCCCCCCACAACCTTGCAGGGTTAATGGATAGATTAGTTGAAATGATAGAACAAACTGTGATAACTACGCCTAAAAGTAAAATGCTACAGTTAATGGAAACTCCTTCTTCCACTCGTAAATGTTGTTAACCAGAGCACTCAACCCCTTGAGTGGAAGTCCGTCGTGGTGATAAATTGGTAACTGCAGAAGGCTTTGGTTGTACTGGAGTGTACTGTACGATATGCATATGAAGCATGATGTTGCTAAATAGAGTGCTCAAGTGTTCAAGAGGAGCAGATTCAGACTGCAAAAATGACAATTTCTATTATTTTTTATTTTTTATTTAATGTTTTCTTGATAAATTGATCTGCTGTATAAAACATCATAGAAATTCCTGTTACAGTTTCTGAAACTGTAAATTGCCTGTTTCAGATTGCTCTTTCTTGTCTGATCAACAACCCAAACATATTCACTTTGCTATTACAGAAATCAAAGAAAAGCAAGATATTTTTACCTATGAGAAGCTTGAAACAGAGACCAGCAAGCATTTTTGCATACAAAAACAATTGCTGGTGGTCAGCTAATACAATTAGCTAATTAGATCTGATGCTGTAGGCTGGATTTGTTTGAGCACAAGAAACAAGCTTTCGCTCTGTTCAGCCCCTTGAGCAGGCGTATCCGTCAGATTCTCAGGCTCTAAAGAAAATCCAGCTGGAGAAAATTCAAGATGAGAAATGTTTGACAGTCAATCGAAGCATTCTAATTTCTTCCTCTTGCTATCAATTCATGCAGAATATTAAAATAAATGTTCGGATAAAGTGATTACATTGTTAGATGCTGCGTACATCCTCAAAATAAATAAAGATTGTGCATGCTCAGTGAGGGTAGGAGATAACAAGGCCTGAAAAAGCAGATGTCCCCCAAAGACATGTGCTTATTAATTTATCACTGACAGGGCTAGTCTAGGAGGAGCAGCTAAACTAGGCTAGGGCAGTGAGCTGCTGCTACTGATTCAAGGGCAAACACCGACTTCACTGCCTCTCTCTCTTTATTTTTTTTTCTCCCGATCCTCGTCTCTTTACCTCACTTACTCTTGTCTCCTGTCGCTGTCTTTCTCCCCACTGCTTTTTCTCGTCTAATCATCTTACGCCATTCTCTTTGTGATGCTCTTTTATTTTCCGTAACACTGCTTCGCCTCTTTTATTCCACTGTCTATGTGCAGCATCACCTCACAGCCTGACTTGACCTGCTGTAAAGGAAATTTGCAGTCATTTTCAAAATTGTAAGCAAATACTGACTAAAAGTAAAACCCTGGATAATTTGTGCACCCAAATTAGGAATTTGCACCTCAAATTGAATTTAAAAAAATATTCCTGATGCTACCTTCTGACCTCAAATTACTTTATTGTCTATTAATAAGTGACTCAGTTAATCGTAACTACGTCTAATAATTGCTGAGGTAGTTCCTTAAAATAATAGAAGTTAAGATAGATGTAGCTGTAGTAACTGAGGCAAAATATATTTCATTTCAATCAAATCTCTGTGTTTAATCCCTTAGTCTAACTGCGTTATGCTCTAATACAGTAATCCTGCACTGGACACTGCAAGTACAGGCTTTTGAATACAGTGCTGTGTTATCATTCTTTTGATTGCTTAACCTTTCCCTTGAATTCTATATTTAGGGAAATCTAATCTTTTAAATCATAGTAAAAGAAATCAAATTTGTACAGACAACATCTGAATTATGGGGTATATATTTGTGTACCATAATGCCTCTTTCTGTCTGCCGTTATCATGCATGCTTTTTAAAAGTGGGTTGGTTGAATAAGGCATGTGACTGTCAGCAAATGTCACAGCACTAAACAGGTCATGTTACAGAGTTCATTGCAGAGAGAAAGCTATTGACAAGCAAACTGATTCATTACATTGAATACAGTAGATGTTAGTATTTTTGTCGATTATTTGGTCTTATTCAAGTATATGCGTATTGAAATATGATTTGTAACAAACCAGTTAAATTCACAGTTATGGAAATGCATAAAAATTATAAAATCTCATATACAAAGTTTGATATAGACATGTAAGGATGTTCAGGTAGGAGTTTATATGTGCTGTTGACAGAGTGTCAAGTTATTATGAGTGTATTTACTGGCCACTGCCTTTAAAGACTACCTTTAACTCACCCTCCTGTTGTTATGCGTATCGACATCTCATTTTTTTATTGACTGCTGACCTTAGAGTCAGAGTGGCCATTAGTCCTCATCTTTGGCTTACCGCTACAAGTAAGTCAAGGGAACGTAGTGCCAGTGGCACACAGCTAAAAATGTGCACAAGCAGGTTTTAAGTCAACACCTAACCTTTAGGGTTATTAGATATGTCTGCATGTGCATATGTGTTTGTTGGTTTTAATAGGCGTTACATTTCCTCTCTTTGTGTTGTGGACTATAGGCTTTCATTTGCAAAGATTGTATTATTTGAGCCCCCATCCCCCATCTATTCATGTTTTGTACACACTGGACTGATACAGCTGCATATAGTGAAGGAGTGCTGCTAACAACACCTGAGGGAACACAAAACTCTAGCTTCATATCTTTAAACAAATTTTTGATAGACCTCCTGTTATGCATGTTCTTGCAAAGCAGTTAAACATCCTGCATGGCTAGCTGGCCTAAAATTAGCAGAAAATTACCATCATTTCCATCAGGTGACACATTGTAAGTGTGAATAGGCAGTGCTCAAGATGAAAATCCCCAATTGGTGTAAAATAATGTGTTCTGCACATAGCACTTGAAATGTTTAATATTTCAATGACATGTACTGTATTGGGCTGAATATAAGACAACCCTGAAGATAAGAGATCCCATTAATTCAAGGAGAAAAAGGTGTAATCCCTGAAGCCCTTTTCTCCCGAAAGTGAAACTTGAAATACTTCCATTAAAGCAGATAGAAATCGTACATTTGAGGAGCTTGTCAGCTATCTACTTACTCGCTCTCCTCTGTCAGGCTCTTGTTAGCCGTCAAAATGATGTTCTCTGACAGTCTTTTTGAGGTCCACATCATCTGTGGTAGCCTTAATTGTTGGCTGCTTGGTAGATGTGATTCAGTCCGTGGTCCATTTCTGCAGTTAAAATGTCAGCAGACACATTGCACAAGCATTCAGAAACTTCTGTAGGTTTAACGGGGCTAACAGAACACTTCTAAGAACGACTCAACTATTAAAGTCATTTGATAGCCTGGCAAAATTAAGGCTACAAACAAGCTATAATGCAACACTCTCCATTCAAAAGGAATATATGAGGTTGTCAACCTGTGATTGTCTAATCCTCAAACATAGCAATACCACTTATTTAAATCAAAGTTTCTGAAAAAAGAGTTTTACAGTTATGTGACCAGGGTATACAGTACATTTGGCAGGTTCTTGATTCCCTGAGTAGGTTTACGTAGTTGTTTGTCGTTTAAACCAAGTGAACCAACAGATACATGTATAAGATGCCTGTTTAAGATTATTGTTAAAGGTACTAAAAGTTTTCATTCTATTCGTTACAGAGCAGATGAGAGTCTTTGTCACATGTTCAGTGATTGATGGAGGAGATTTGTATCTCTGCATACTGTGTCATTTGACCTCATGCGTTCTTTGGGTGTGTTCTTGTTTGGATGTGAAAGGTCATGCTCACACTACAGACTACAGGGAAGTTTTGTGTTGTTTTGTGGTCATGGAACGCATGCGCAAAGAATGGCTTGAGACACACAGAACACACCCAAGACAGCTATTTGTGAGCCAAAGTCTTTTTTGATTTCTTTAAGTTGTGCAGCTTATATATAAATTTAATATACTTTGATATATTTTTAGCTATCTCTCCCTGGGGTTTATAGGCTTTGACAGAGAAATCTGATTGAATTTAACATCTGAAGAGGATTCCTGCTGTCCAACCTTTCTCTCTGTCACTTTGTACTTTACTGATTTTAGTTGACCATGATAGTTTGGCTAAGGATGGTAGACTATGCAGAGTTTAACTCCTTTGATCTGTTTTATTTGGGGGGATTTATAACATGATGCAAGTTGGAGGAAACTTACTGATTTATTTATAATGTCTTCTGAATATTTTATCTTCTTTTTGGTCGTGCACTTTGTTTTTAAGGAACTTAGGCTATTTGGCAGATCCCAGATTAATTCCAACAGGGCTTTTGTTCTCATATTTTTTTGCTTACGTGCGCAATAGTTATTTCCTGATATTTAATTCAGGGATCGTTCAGTTTAAGCTGCTTTATTGAGGACGGACTTTGAGGATTGTAGTAGTGCGTCTGGTCATCTTTTCTTCCATAAATAATTGATGCTTTGAAGGTATTGAACTTGTGACCTCTCTTCTAAAGGCAGACCACAGCTCAGGCTTCACTTCTGCATGTGCATTTCTGAAGGGGAAGGTGCTACTTTTAGAAACAAACTGACATTTGACATTGATTTTAATTTATTAACCTAAGAAGTCTTGTTGAGATCAAAATCTAATTTGCAAGAGAGAGCTGGGGACAAAAACATACAGCTGCATATGCATATTAATAATTACACAAATATCTAAATGGCTCATTTGAATGTACTGCTAGCACCACTGTGGTAGAGGCATTATTGAAAACACTCAAGATAGGTGTGATAGATGTCAAGTTTGTTTTTGCCCGCTCCATCTCCTAAAGCTCAAAGACGTAGTTGAGTATCTTAAAAATAAAACAATAACACAATTCATTGAGCTTAACTCTAGTCTGCAGAAGTGCAAGCACTGTGGTTGTCTGTAACACCTTTTGGATGTAGAAAATCAGAAGTTTCACACTTTTAGCGTGAGTTGGATGGTAGCCAAAGTCTTACTCAGTGTTCAGATCAACAACAACTCTTCATTTTAAAACGTACAAGCGGCCGTGTTAGTTGCATCATGTTCTTTTAATGCACTGGTGAAACAATGTAATACAATCTTTAAATGCCAGATTGATTAGCTGAGGCATATGTTTGAAGGTTAGATGCCAAACCTCCGCACAGCAGTTTATAGCACCATGAGGAGGACTTACAGCCTTGTAAAGTTCACATAAACAATTCATTTATCTTTTCTCCCAGTTATTGTGAGGTAAACAATAGGAATATGCCTCTGCCTTTCAGAATGATGTGCATTTGTGTACTTGATGGGCCAACACAGTGCCTCCTCATTGAAATGAGTATAAACATGGTTTGTTCTTGTTCTAAAGTCTCTTCCTGTGCACTTCTCTCTCTGTTGTTCTTATGTTCTTGGCTGGCCTCCTTCCCTCCTGGTCCTCATGTTCTCATTCACGTTTTCTTTTTCTCTCTTCTAGCAACTTTCTCAGTTTTCCTTTTAACAATGTCCCTCGTTGTTGAGCAGAAGGTTGTTAAGCATGGTATCTGGGATTAAGACACAGACAAATGGAAAGAAACACAGACGGAGCAATTCTAGACGGTTCGCTCACTGACTAAACTGTCACTCCTGAGCCCTTTTGGGGTCAGTTTTCGTGACAGACAAGGCTTTGGTTTAGGAACAGTGAGTTCTCTAATCTCCGAGTGTCAATTTCCTCATCTGTCTGTCTCTCTGTCTGATAATACTCAAGTGTGTCGCGCCTGGCAGGGGTGGCCCTGTCACTCCAGGCACTGGTATTGTGCTGCTGAGGCCCTCAACCTGTTGAGAGCAACAATCATTATTCAGTATTCAACAATATGCAGGAGTTAAGGTTTTTATATTATCTTCATTTGCAGGGAACAAAGCTGTATGGCTTGTGGTACCTTTTTTGGTTTCAGTGCCCAGGGCTCTGACCCAATACAAGAATTTCGGCTGCGATCGTGGGATTTTCTCTAGCTTTTAAAGAGGCTTACAGACTAGCAGTGCCAGCTGAGTTGGTTTTGGAAAGAATAGAGGTTAAAGAATGCCTTTAATTTAGCAATCATTATAAGCAAGGCATAAGACTTCTGAAACCCCCATTTAATAAGCTTAGGCAAAGGGAAAACCTGAAAATGAAGTTCAGCTCATCAGCCACCAACAAAAGTGTTGGTGTTGAATAGCCTCTATACATTTTTGATTCAGATTTTTTGAGCTGATAAGTCTGATAAGTAAGAAGTAACCCTGGTTTTGTACTGATAAAAACAAAAAAGTAGATGTCAGAAGATATTTTGCGTTTATAATTTTGCAGAAAATAGAAGCCAGTCCCTAAATAGGCATGAAAGAAGGATTCATTTCAGAGTTTGAAAAGTATACATCTGAATTGAAATGAATCTAATATGTAGCTCTTTAAAATAGCTGGTGGTAAGTGTGTGATAGCCCCTGTATGACCTTCCTTTTGAAGAACATTTGGCAAAGAATCCCATATTGTGCTTAGCTGCTTAAAAAGCAACACTTTATTACTAAAAAGTGTAATATGAGAAGTGTGGATCAGCACTGTCCCACACAACCTGGTAAAAACATTTAGTACACTTAGAAGGTTAATGACATGGATTTGGGTATTATATTGACCAGAAAGTTTCAGAGCTCATTTTATTATTAGTGCTTAGTCACTCCATCTGTCCTAACTGAGGGCTGTTTTCTGTTTTTATTGCATTTCATTATTTTTCAATGTTTGAATCATTGCACAGACTGCGGTTTCCAGGGATTACAGCCTTCATGTCGTGACAAAGGGTTGTATTTCTTTCTTTTTTTTTTTAAAGTTATTTTTTGGGGCGTTTTTTGCCTTTATTTGATAGAGCAGTAGACAGAGACAGGAAAGTGGGGGAAAAGAATGGGGGAAGGACCTGTGGAAAAGGGCCTTTAGCGGGACTCGAACTCATGACCTCCGCATTGGGGACTGTAGCCCCGTACATGGGACACCAGGTCAACCAGGTGAGCTATAGCGGCGCCCCGAAAGGGGTTGTACTTCTGTGCGGTTGTTGCCAAAACCCTTAAAAGCTTGCAAAATTTTTACTTTTACTATGTGATCCAGCTGAACATTGTATAATGAGCTTTGGACACTGTTATGATTCAGTGATCAAACTCTTTCTGTAAAGATTGGTACTTCTATAAGATTTGAAAGAATAGAGCAAATATTTTTTCTTTAGAAGTAGTAAGTAGGCTTTGACGAGAGAGACAAAGACTCGAGCAGGACACTTGTCTGATATTTATGTTTCTTAACTCGGTGTTTTCCTGTCATGGCAGTTTCTGTTCCTGCTCATCTGTACTCCTGTGTCCCTCTTGACATAGAGGTGGAACAGACTAAGTAGGTCGGATGTCTTGTGTAACATGCAGCAAAAGGATGAATGAAACGAAAGAAGGGACACAAGAGGGTAGAGGAAAAACAAGGAGTGACAGGGCAAGTTGTATTCCTGCAGAAAAGCAAGAATAAGAGAGTTGTTGTGCACAGCACAAAACATGTCCAGAGCCAGCGAGCTGCATGTGTGCGTTATTGTTAATATCCAGCACAATACTGCAAGATTTTTGTGACAAAGAAAGACAACTCAGATTTATTTACCAGGTAAAAATGTTTGAGAGCGAGTTCTCATTTGGTGTGTGATGTATATCTGTATTGTTAAATTTTGGTCAAAGGGCTTCTCAGACTGATTTTTTTTAATGACAGCAATAATTCTGGACAACCATTTGTTAATAAAAGTGCTTGAATTTGCACAAACTGTTGTGTTCTGAACAACAACTGAACATTTCAGTGTTTTTGGACAACTGAGAATACAAATTTCTCGTTAAAGAAAAAGTCTAAAATTGTTATTTTTAACTTTTGATTTTTTTTAAGAACTTAAGTCAGTTGTGATATTGATATTTTACCACGTGGCCAATAGGGACAGCCTGAAAGGACAATTTCTTCATGCGTAGTTGGGCGCACACACTGACACACACCTGCTGGATGTGATCTTGTTATGAAATCTAACTTGCACACAAATGATGTGCACGTACTGATAAGCTGTTGTTGTCTCACTGGTCTACCCAGGCAAGCAAAGTGTACATAAAAGTGTACAGCAAAACATGTGTGCACATGAAATAACACTCTAAAGTGACAGCTATTGGAAGGAAACACCTAGCAGATCAAATGTGACAGTTTGTACACATGGGTGTGCACACAGACATGCACAGACCTGTAAAACATAATGGCACAGCACTCTTGCCTAGTGGGTGTCTCTTTAATTATTCTATTCAGTCCTTCAGCAGACTCTTGGACAACTTGACATCTCAAGCTTGGAAGGTGAGATCAGAGAGGAAGGAGAAGAGAAAATTAGAGAGGGGAGTGAAGAGGGACAAGTAAGACTTAGCAGTGTAACAGATCGTAGTTGATTCGTGATCCGTATGGATCCCCGTCCATGGTTCGGCACACATGTCAGCCATAGCTTAATTTCAGAGTTTCACCTTCATAGATTGAAGTACACTTTAACTGGCACTGTTACTTTTTAAAGTAACTAGATGGACACTTGGAATGTGAACCCTCCGCAAAGGCAAATGCCACATCTCACAATTTTAAGCAAGTGATCCGCATTTGGACATGGTAGTTGTTACATAACACCTTCACCTCGATGAGGAATAATTCCCTGAATCTCAATACAGAGTGTGGTAAGATCAGAACAATTGTGTTTGGTTATACTAATGTTGACAAAATGTTCACAAGTTCAGTGCAGTTGACAGTGACAGTTATGTTTAGTTAGTTAGTACAGTTACCTGTCTCTTTTTGTCTTTTTTGCTAATCCAAAAAATTGTCCAAACCGTGACTCAGAAGCCACGATATGATCTGAACTGTAAGTTTTCTAATCTGTTGCACCCCTAGAAAGGGAATTACCAAAAACCAAAACACTAGAAATTTGCTTGCTCAGAAATAGTAGATGAGAAGACAGTAGAGTCTTGTTTTGTGAAAGCAACTGGCTTTAGCTTTCCCCAGCCGTTGATTGAGACACTGACATGATAAGATGTAGAGGTTTTTCAAACACATTTGTTATGCTGTAGTCCAAGATGGAAGGACGTTTGTGCATAGCTGTTGCATGGAAAAAGTGGGCATAAAGGAGTGCCCAGATGGAGTGAAAGTAATTGTCTGCCATACCAACAACATGCTGCAACACTTGTTGACAGATACATTTTGTATTAATGTCAGTTTCAGTATTTTTATCTTGTTGCTAGTTTTGTATTACTGCTCAGTGCAAAGCTATTCTGTGTCATGTCCAGCGCTGCTCATAACAGCCAAAAGTTGTTGAAGGTGATGTTTATTGCTTACTATTGTATGTCTTGTTCTTCCTTAAATTAAATTGAAATTATTATTTTTTTTTGTAGAAAAACTTTTTCAGATCGAATGTGCATTTCATAATGTGTGCCATAATAATACTTCTCCCAGCAAACATGGTGCCACTTGAAACACTGTCACCTTGTTTTACAATAGAAAGCAGCAAATCATATGTTCATTGACATACTAGGAATTGTTACTTAAAACATTCCATCTTTTTTATCTCTCCTGACTTCTGCCTCCACCCTCTCCCTCTCTTTCTGCCATTATCTCCTTTTCTTTGTTCCTCCCTCCTCTTTTCTTGCCTCTCTGTCTGTCCTCAGTGTAGCTAGAAGGAATCCTGCAAGAGGGATTAGCGGTCCGTCAATGAGGAACTACCGGCTCATCTTCTGCCACAACCTGAAGCAGCCATAGATGGTTCAGTGGTTCACTGGCTAGGGGAGGAGAGGATAGGACACACTTTCACTGCTACACGGTAAGTACACACACACACACACACAACACATGGAGCAACAAACATGACTGAGGGAAGAAATGGGCCCACTTTACTCTTAGGCTGTTGTAGTACATAAAACACAAATACACAACAACAAATATACTGTACATTTCCCCCCAACTACAATAGTTGTGCACAATGCATTAATTACTTTTTAAAATCTATCATACCTTTACAAATGACAGCACAAGATCTTTCACTAAGAGAATAACTTTGGTCAAAGTTTCAAGAGTACCTCAAGGAAATACAAGGTGAAGTGCTATTTCCTCTCTTCACTTTCCGTCATGTCTTCTTACTTACGCTTTCCAATGAAACACAGTGTACAGTTCAATTCCAGCCGATAAAATGAGTGTCTCTGTTATGCAACCTGTATAGAAATACTTGTGCAAACATATGGCATAAACTGTATCAATTCACATAAATATTTTAGATATTTAACAGCAGCTTATACTCAACAGCTACCTAGTTAGCTGCCAGTTAGCTGTTTGAAGTTGACAGAATGCATCAACTAGATTGTGTAGCTCGAGAAGGATTCACCACATTGTTGACCTTCCCACCAAACAACTGGTTTTAAACTGGTTGTCAGAGACCGACTGAACAGTTGACCACTGCAAACTAGAAAAACTTCTTTCTTATCAGAAGTCTCTATTCTGACAACCCCCATGTTACTGTGTGTCTGTTTTTGTGTAATACCCACATGTGTTCACTGCACTTTGTAAACTTTGTTATGTAATTTGGAATTCCACAGCTGATAAGGAATGTGTTATTTTGATCTACTGTAACTTTCAAAAAGTATGTTGTGACTTTGACACTGAAGCTAGTATTAAGAAATTAAGTGTACATACTATGCATATTGTTGTTGGAGTTTATGATAAAAGCAGCACACATTTGAACGATCAGTATCATTCGATGCACGCTGGCTGAGATTACATTTCTGATCAACATTTGGTGATGTTCCTCCTCCTCTGATGAGTGGACTGGACACCATCTGCCACTGTTTGCATTCAGATTAGTCACCAACCGACCATCATCAAAGTTAGACTTTGAAAAGAAATCATTGCCTCTGATTCTTGCTTTTATTTGCTTATCTTGCATTGATTTTCATTCCATTGTTGCTGTCCTTCCCTCTGCAAAGGGACTGGAGCGATAATGACAGTTGGCATAGCAAACGATGAAGTGATAGGAAATTCACTTTGCCTTAATGACCTTTCATGTTTAGGAAATGTAGAACATTTCTCATGGGAACAAATAGTTGATACTGTATTTCTGTTTGCAGTCTGAGTCATAGTGTACCACATCAGCCATACTTTCATTTCACATGCACACACATGCAAATCCTTTAAATAGATAGATAGATAGATAGATAGATAGATAGATAGATAGATAGATAGATAGATAGATAGATAGATAGATAGATAGATAGATAGATAGATAAAACTTTATTGATCCCTTTGGTGAAACCTCAGGGAAATTGTTGAATACATATGTCAGTAGTCACTGTGGCTTGTTTAATATACAAGGTGTATCAGAAAAGTTTCAGGACTGGTGTCACAAAGAATATATTTCAAATCCAAACTACAAACTACAAGTTTTCCCCTTCAAAGTAATCCCCCTGGAGTCTAACACACTTTGCCAGCCTTCTCTGCCACGCCACCATGTACTCCTGAAGGAGTCTTCCTCCTCAGCTCCGTCGTCACAGCCATCTTGATGTCGTCCACATCTTCAAAATGGGTCCCAGGTGGGGTGAGTAAGGAGGTTGCTCCAGCACAGCGATGTTCTTCTCAGCCAGGAACTGTCGGATGCTCAGGGCGTTGTGAGCAGGTGCATTGTCATGGTGAAGCAGCCACGACTTGTCCTGCCCCAGCTCTCACCTCTTTTCGCGCACTGAACGAAGCAAACGTCACAGGCTGTCTTTATAGACGTGCTGGTTGGTCGTCTGAAAGGGAAAACTCGTACTTTGTAGTTTGGGTTTGAAATATATCTTTTGTGTCACCAGTCCTGGAACTTTTCTGACGCACGTAGATATATGTTAAAAAAAATAAATAAATCGTCCACTTTTTGGTCCAGATTCACAGTTTTAGAACCACAGATTGACCATATTTGTAGGTGAAAGGCGCAGGCCAATAGACTTACGTGACTGTAGACTATATGTGAAATTGCATGTGTCTGCACAGTGTACTTTAACATATACTCAGAAGCCATTTTACTGTGTACACTTATCTAAAACTGGCCTGGTGTAGCACAATAATCTTATAACAAATCCAACCTTTTTCAATGATTGTAAGAATCAGTATCTCGTTAAACTGTCTGAGAAAGGTGTTGCTTCATTTTTATTCTGGAGTTATGTTGGAGGCTGCTGTTTGATTACAATCAGAAGGGCTGTATTTCTAATATTTAGTCTACCCTCAAAAACGTAAACAGGGTGACCCAAACAAAACACTTCAGCATAACACAATTAGCACTGCAACAGTTGGTCAATAGACAGAAGATTACACTGTAGGTGTTTTGATTATATGTTAACTGTTTTTGTCATTTATCATGAAAAAAACTTAAAATGTTTGGAGGTTAAAGCATCTTAAATTTGATTATTTGACGTCATATCTGTATGCAAACTGAAGATTTGTGGGTTTTACATCATTCAGTCAATACCTCTTTAATGGTATTTAAACCAAAACTCAGAAGTTTTACAAAGGCATAGTTGAAATTGAGACTGGGTTAAGTTTACATAGTTGTATCTAGTAATTTCTCTTGCACTACGCCTTCTCCTGCATCCCCACCTGTTCTTTTTTCTCCTGAAGGAACCCGGTGTAAATATCTTTTCAGGTCACTAGCCTATTGTCATTTCTCCCTCTCCTCTCCCACTCACTGGCATATAGCAGTGAGTAAAGCCACCCTCTCCAATGTGTTTGAGGTATATGTGCTGATTTTGTTTGTCTTTGAGCAGAGGAAGTAAAGACTCTGCCAGTGTCTCTTAGTCACTCTTCTTGTTGTCTCCTTGTGTCTCCCTCAGTCCTCATGATTGTGTTTTCTCCACTCACTTGTTTACAGTGCATGACTACAGATGAAAATGAATTTTCGTGCGGAGCTGCATTCTTCACCAAAGCTGTATTTCTCTTTTTTTTGTTTGTCTAATCTCCCTCCATTTTCCTTTTTCTTTTGGAAGACGTGAGGTCTTGGCGGGGTTGTGGTGAGGAGGAGGAGGAGGAGGCCATGAGGAAGAGCGTGTCTCCGTTGCCAGGCAACGAGGGCGGGAGCTCACCCAGCACCACGCGGGTTTTTGGCGTTCCTTTGGAGGAGGTGACACGCACACACACAATCAGCGGCCACGAGGTTCCTGCACTGGTGAAACACATTGTCGACTACATTGAGGAGCATGGTGAGTGATGGAGCCACTCCATAGTGCTTTTTTTTAAAGCATTCAATAAAATTTAGCAGAGTTTATTCCAATTTGTGCAAGTATTTTAAAACAAAACTTTGTTTAAAATGTTTGTTTTTTTTCGATGCACAAGTATGTGTCAGATCTATATGATATTTGTATGACTCATACACAGTCCCACGTGTTTATCTGTAGTGATGCATTTGTTAGTAAGAATTTGGCTAAATGTGTTCAAAATTATTATCTTCTGTAATCAACAGGAAAATAACGTGACCGAGTATACGCCATAATACTGAAGGAATCACCATTTTTATTTGACTAACGTTCACATCTATGCTTTAACAAGGCGTTTTTTATTAAATTGCCTTCTTACCAGGGAAACAATCAAAGTGGCTGCGCTCTGAATAAAGTATCTCATACGTTAAGTGTATAAAATAGGAGCACAAGCAGTTATACTACAAGAATTACTGGAATCTACATACTCTCAATCTCTCTCTAAATCTTTCGTGATTCAATTTTACATTGCCTTCAGCCTGCAGAGATCTCTCTTTTGATGTGACTAGAGCAGATCTTTCACCTCTTCAGATTTCCTGTTCTTTTTAAATGTCTCACACAGTTGTTAAAAGTGTGCATTCCCCTGTAGTTCTCAACAGTTCAACTGTTTCTTTGGAGTTTGTTTGTATAGTTTATCCAGCTTGAACACTACTAAAAAGAATAATTCATTTACTGTTTAAGTGAAAAGTTGAATTTCTACCAGGGTATAACCATTGTGAAATGTTTTCTAATGTGAGCTGACTTAAACTAAACATTGCTGAGTAACTGATGTCAACAAATATTCATTTTATTCTTGTGTAGCAGGAGCTTTATGCAGTAGTTTGCACCTTCAAACATGCAGAACTGTAGTGACATGTAATGGAGCTTCCAAAGTACGTACTGAGGCAAGTTCAGTTACATCTGATGGCTGTTTGTCATGTTTTCAGTTTCCAAGCACACTCTGCTGCTTTTAAGCTTCAGTGACTGCTCTTCATCACACTAAAACCAAAATATGTTGTCAGTTGAGATCCACTTTATGATAAACTCGAAAAACCCCAGCAGACAACTCCACGGTCAGCTTCCTTCTTTATTACATAACTGTTCTGTCAACCGCAAATCCACTCGTGAAAACAGAACAGACAGCAAGGAGAGCTACCTACCAAAGTGCTGACCCTAGGCCTTTCCCATATCCTTCCTCGGAACAATTTTTTTTTCAAGCTTCACAGACCAGGAACTTCAGTCTTCTGTCATGTCTTTAAAAAGAGCTGGTTGACAGTTGAGACATCTTGCTCTGAAAGATAGGAGGGATGAAAAAAATTGCGATTTGGCTTCTTTCACCTGCTGTATTTAAGTTTTTTTTTGTTGTTGTTGTTTTTTTTGTAAAGTCTTAACCATCAAAATAACTTGTCTTTGGCTTCTAATGATATCTCTGGCTTGTGTGAAATAGAATTGGATTATAGATGAAATTACATAACATGTAAAGACTATTGTACCTGTTGTCTCATGTGAGAAGAAATTACATGGCAGCAAAAACGTCACTCACAAAATGAAGAAAATGTTGAAAAATCAACAGATGATTTGCCATTATAAAGAAAAAGAGAACTCTCTTGAAGATTGATATGGAATTAATGTTCAGATATAAAGCTTCCAAGGCAGGTCAACAGCACCCTGGACACTGGGCACATGTCCATATTCAAGAAAATAAGCGTTAGATAGGAGTTTTAAGTGGGGCTGGAGTCCTAAAACTTAATCAGTACTTCAAGAAAGAATGTCAAACACATATCTGCAGTGACAAGTTAAACAATAGAAAAAGCTTCCTTTTGTAATTTCCTTTTTCAGTCTGCTATTGTGCAGTCAGCACTGTCAGACACAAAACAGACAAAAGACACTTTATTTTAAAATCTGTCAAGTCAGTGGACATTTTTTGTAAACTACTGAAGTGAATTGTCACCTCAGATCCCCTCAAGTGACGAGTGAAGCGGGTTGGGGGTTAGTGTGACCTGGGCACTGTCCGACCATATGAGGTTATGTAATAAGTCTAATCCTCCTGGGTCTCTGTTGGTGCATTAATTAGAGCGGTGCTGGCTGTCAGGAAGTTATTCAGCCACCGAAAAGGCTTTAATCTCTCCTAGCTTGTGTGTGATGCCTGATGATTTTGTAGAAGCAAGGTGTAGGTCATGTAAAGGAAGATGTAATTTTGATGTAATACAGAGATCAAAACGAAACATTTAAAGGCGTGTCAGGCCGAAGCTTTTTCAGGAACCGGCTGCCTTGTAGGTTTATTTGTGCATTGGGTTGGGCTGTGGAATGTCTGAATACAATCATGATGATTCAGCAAAATCAGAGACATCAGAGAGAGGCTGTTTTTGTGATTGTGACCGTTTAAGTTTACTCACAATTGTAACTGTGTTGTCGCTCAGTGTTACTGTGCTGCTCTGCATGTAGGCTATTTTGTGGAGCTGTAAAGGGAGAATAAATCCCACAAGACTCCAGTTAAGCAGTTGGACTGTGTTATGTGACTTATTAATGGATGAGAAACCAGGGAATGAACAGGAGTCAGGAGGCATCATCAGGCAGTCGTTTCATAACCTGCGAGTCACAACTTTACCATCTAAACATCTTTAAGCATTAAATTACCTGTTGTATTTAAATCTGCTCCTCTGCCAAAGTGCTTACTTGCAATGTGGCAGGATTATCAGCAAGTGACAGGCTTGGGTGGTAATGAGGAAATATCAATAGTCCCCACTTAAAGCACGAGTGTGCGTAAAACATTGTGCTGGTTGGTGTATTGAGAAGCTGATTTTCTGGTCGTTCTTGTGCACTTCTGAAGCTGACAATCCAATGAGCATGACACTAAGGGATGGGTGCTGAGCCCCGGGTCAAAATAGTTTATTGCCAGATTAATAAGCTCTGCGAACGTCATGTTGCACATCCTGTCTCACCACTATAAGACTTCTATCAGGCATTTTCCCTTTCCGAAATCCGAAAGAGAGTTCTCGCTGTGGGAATCTGATTGTGAAGGGGCGGAGCAGCACTCTGTTAGACACCTGCAGCTCCTGAGAGACCTTGCTCTTAGTGATGATGGAGAGAAATAAATGTTCAGAAGTGCAATTACACTTCACTAACGTTGATGACACAAGTGTAACATCTCATTTGCATGTCGGGGCGGAAGCACAAGCAGCCTGTGAAAACATCCAGACAAAGTTACATCCAGACAGACAAAAACAGAAGTGGAGAAATGCACAGTTTGACTGCGTAGGTTGTAAATCATCCTTCTCTAACCCAGAAATGTTATGTAGCTGGTGCTAGCAACCCACACACAGAGTTAACTGATTTATACGGACATAGGTTAATGAATAAAAGTAATCATTAGCCAGCTGATTGTTCAGCTGTGGCTGCGTTCACAGATTCAGCCTGAAAGGGTCGGAGCATCATCTGAACGTTTGCTCAGAAATACAGTTTCAGTTTTGAGCTCCCAGAGCAGCAGGGGAAATTTAGTGATTTGAAGACTTCATACAAACACTTCAATGCTTTATTTGAACCCTTTCTCTTCCTAAATGTTAATGTTAGTGATAAAAGAAGTACTTCAACTTTTCTCTTAACTAAAACTAGCAATGTCACACAGTAAAAAATACTGTCAAAGTAAAAGTCCTGTATTTATTTTTGTACTTAAAAGTAAAGAGTGGAGATGATTTCCTTATTATCTGTTAAAGGTGAAACTTAATTCTTAATTCTTATATAATGCTGGACAGTTTAATGAAACACAACGCCTCAGTGTTCGGATCATTCCTATAAACACTCCCATCACCTTAACATTAGTGTCTATAAAGTGATTTATTCATAAGATTGCTTTCTGTTGCTGTAAATAACTAATGTTTGCATTTTACGTTTCATTTTTTTGTAGTATATATTAGAAATTTATTCAAAACAATCCTATTAGAGCGTGCAAAGTTTATTTACAGTACGTATGAGAAAATAAAACCATCTTCATTTTTATGAGTTTTTTTCTGTTAATTACAAAACAAAATCAAAAAGTACCATTAAAGTACTGGATCGATAAGCAGTACAGGCAAGAATACTTGTACCATTACGATCTTAATGATAGCCATCCCTAATGGCACCTCCGTGTTGTGACTGGAAGGGTCCAGAGATGAGAAAGTATGCAAACAATTATCGTCTCTCTTGAACTTTCAATTTCATTTCTTCTGTCACTTTTTTTCTCTCGTGCAACACAATGAAGTCCTTTTAGGAAACACAATTCCCAAGGTTGTCTTCGTTATGTCAGCTCTGTTTTTTGAGTTTTTGCCCAGAGTGTTGCAGTCCAAAACTAGTATAAGTACCGAATTGGACATCTTTATGTACAAGGTAGTTTGAAGCCTGAACCACTCCATTAGTGAAGTGTTTTGTTTTGGAACCAGCCCAAAATATGGCCAAACAGGTCTACTAACTACCACTTAACAAACATTGTCTTTACATTCTCCCTGTAGTAAAACGTCCCTAATACTGCAGAGTTAATGTAATAGGGATTACATTTAAGCTATATATCTAAAAAAAGGCAAGTTTCTAGAATTATATCTATTTCACGCATTTCAGTTTTTAGTGCAAATGTTTCAAAATAACCTTGATGTTTATTTGTGCAAATATCCCCAATGGGTGGTTTGGTAGTAGTAATCACAGACGCAGAAAACAAAAAACGTTGCAGCAGATTTATGTGACAACACAGTACATAACACCAACATAGCATGATGAACTGATAGGGCGTTATGTAAAAGAGAAAAAAAACATGGTCAGTCTAAAAATACTATCAAAGCCGTGACAGGACTTGCTGATGTTATCTGTTCATCCCGTCCATCACAAGCACTCCGTGATGTTGTCACATGCAGGAACGATAACAGTCCGTGTGGTCATGCTTCTGCTTTTTATACCGATAAGGGAGGAGTCCACATACGCAAATGATTTGTATACATACACACATATCTTTGCACATCTGTTCTTATGTTGAACTTACATAAGCTGTGCACTGGTGCAGGATCAGGATCATTCTGTATTTGTAGATAAAAATGAAAATTGGAGGTACGGTGCTGCTGTGGTTAGCGCTGTCACCTCACAGCTAGAAGGTCATGGGTTCATGTCCCAGCCTGGAGTCTCTCTGTGTGGCATTTACATGTTCTCCCTGTGACTGCGTGGGTTTTCACCGGCTTCAGCTTCCTCTCACAATCCAGAGATATGCTGAGGTTAACTTGTGATTCTCTGTAGGTGTGAATGTGAGTCTTGTTGATTCTCTGTCTTTCTATGCGGCCCTACGATAGACTGGTGTCCCCTACCTTCGCCCTAAGACGCTTAAGAGGATTAAGCAGTGTATAGATAATGGATGGATGGATGGATGGATGGATGAGTGGATGGATGGATGGATGGAGAGCTCAGTTGGTATTACTTCCCTGTCATGTCATTGTATATTTCAGAGTTCAGGTGATTTTTCATAAACACGTAGTCTTAGACATATCACACTGTATTTATTTGCATTCAAATATAACAGCAAATGTTATCACTAGAACTTGTCCAATAAAAAAAAAATGTTGTGAGATTTAAACAATGGAAATCAAATGTAAGCGTAAATGTAATTTAGACAGTATTAACACACTGATGATAAAATGGTGGCAGAATTCCTGACCATAAACCTGGTTATTAAAGAAACACCAGTAAAAGGTGACAATGAACAGCTGATTGCGCCATCGGTTTCTGATTCTGTGTATCCAGATTTTGTTATTTTGGAACAAGGCCCAGGTTCAGTCTGTTCAAAAGGCTCTTTGAAGGTTCTGTGTTCGTGGGAGGCCTCTTTGAGTGGATTCAGCCTCTGCATTTGAAAATAGCTATTAGCACCTTCTGCTGATACTAGTGCATCCAGGACAAGCACGCAAAAATGTGACAGCTATGGAGTGGAGACGATAGCCAACAGTTTTGTAATTCTTACTTTCTTAGCAGCCGAGGAGTCCTCATACTAGAAAGACTGATTGTACACCAGTATGATACTTACTACAAAGTATGATTGGTATTAATACCACACCTCAGCTATGACCAGGTCTTTTATTTAGAGGTGTGAGCATGAAAGCAGCTGGTTTGTCAACAGTATGGCTGTGTTGAGTTTATTTTAGCAATTGAGTAAATCTGAAGTCATGTTTGTTTGTTGAAACAGATAAATGGAATTAAAAGCACTTTTTTAAAGACAAATTCCATCCATTTTAATGTCTATCACACAGAGAAGCATTCGGGGCAGAGGAAAATTGTGAACAACCAAAATATAATCATACCTTCCAAAAATCGCAGTATTTTATGTCACTGCCTGTAATACCTGAGTGTTACGGACGTTTGGATTAGGTTTTCAAAAAACAATGTTTGTGAAATAACCAAAGCAAGCTCATAAAATATGAAGATGTAGAAATGATATATTAACATACAGTATCTCTGTAAGGTTGTTTAACCCACATGTTGATAGCTGCTGCTCTCTGTGTCATCAGGTCATCTGGACTTGGAGGGTCTCTTCCTGGTTAATGGCAACGCAGAGCGAGTAGAGTGGCTCCGTCAGCGCTATGACAGTGGTGAGGAGGTGGAGCTGGGGAAAGAGGCCGACCTGGCGTCAGCGGTCAGTTTGCTCCGACTCTTCCTGCAGGAGCTTCCTGAACCCGTTATCCCAACGGCTATACAAGGACACATACTACAGCTCCACCAAGGTGTGTGACAGGGTCTTCTTTTCCTCTTCTCATGCCATTCTGCATTTCCTCTTTAGTCAATCACTCCACCATCTTTCACTTTTTATCCAC
Organism: Stegastes partitus; assembly: GCF_000690725.1. NCBI lineage: Eukaryota > Metazoa > Chordata > Actinopteri > Pomacentridae > Stegastes > Stegastes partitus. The sequence goes on along the minus strand of NW_007577936.1, from coordinate 54,729 downwards.
TCTATTAATGAAAAAAAAAAAAAGCATTTGTTTGTGGTTTCTCTCAGGGTCTCACTTTTGCTCAAGGTTAGTTTATGCAGGTATTTTTGTTTTTTTGCAAAGATTTTACCTGTTTGCTGTGCACTTCATACTGTTGCGTTTCCTCCCAGAACCTTTTTTTTTATTTTTTTTTCCTCCCCTCTGTTTTTGTCCTCACTGTTTCGTATCTACCTCTTGGCCAGGTCACCATTGTAAATGAGAACTGGTTCTCAATTGACTTACCTGGTTAAACAAAGGTTAAATAAATAAATAAAAAATAGCGTGGAGCTTAATGGTTTTGCAAATATCGTACATAGTCCATAAATCTATTTAATGAGTCATTCAATGAAATATCAGTCAGGGCCTCCAACCCAAGCCCTTCAGAATTAACTGCTGTTTTTTGTAGGACAGTTTTAGTATGTTCAATTAATGTATGCAAAAGTGTATCTTCATACCATGCATATTTTACGACTTACAGGCCCGTACATAAAGTGGATTATTTGAGTTACTTTTCCCCAGCATTTTTCAGAAGAACATGAGATACCAACATGAAATTCTTTGGCATGGAAAACGATTTTAATACTGAAACTGAATTAATTTTACATCCACTCCAAGTGCCAAGTGGTTTTGCACTATTTTTTAAATAACTGACTTTGAGCATCAATATCATTTTTAATGTCCATCACATAGAGTAATGGAAAGATTGGTACCCTTGATATATTCATATTCAAATTCATCTTCAAATCATGATTCTTTGTCCGTCAAAGCAAATTTCTAATATAGGCATATTTACCAGGTGGGAATTTTTTCAGAGTTGGTTGATTTTGTATGGAATGGCCCACATATCAAAAGAGAGGTGACCATAACTGTTCAAAAAACATGCAGAGCTTGCGCTATTGTCCACTATTTCTGGACTTTCATCCAAGTTGATTTTGTGCTAAGCTGTTATGACTGTGTCCATGTTGGCAGACGTTGGTTACCTAAGCTGTGAATACACAGAACAGTGGTCTGATCACTAAATGAAGTGGAAATTAGCTAAACAAACTCTTTTATAACACATTTTTTTTAATCTACTGTACTGAGGTTCACTTTTCATCAGTTCTTCTCTTCTTACTGTCTGCCTCTGCCTCATCTGTTCACGCTCTTTTAAAGTCAAAATCTAAGGTTGTGTTAATAATGACCCTTGTTGCTTAGAGACCATCTTTGTTCTTCCCTTTGACAAATGTTTTCAAATTACAGAAAAACAAGAAAAATGTGCTCATGTAAGTCCTAGAAACATTTAAATAAATAATTCATAGTATTCCCCACAATCAGATGAAGCACAGTCACAGTCCTAATTAAATAAGAGATGGGTTCTAGTTGTTTTAATGGACAGTGTCTAATGACTTCCACAAAAATCACCCATTTTCACATTTGTTCTGTTCCTTTTTGGTTCGCCTCTTTGCCCTGTCCTCTTTTGTCTCTGTTTTATCAAGATAATCTGCTCTAATCCCCATGTCATGATGGTGGCTGTTCCAGTTGCTGTCATGCAGATTAAAGCTGAAGGGTGTTGGGGGTTTGTGGACTCTCTGTGCCATGTCATTAATTTCTTATTCTTTTATACACTACCTATAATGGCACTGCTGTGGAACACATTAAGATCACCTTTTTTGCACATTTTCCTCCCAACTGCCTTTCCCTGTTTCACCCGATTTCACCTTTCCTAGACAACTTAACATACTCTTTCACCCCTCTAAGAGTTTTTAAGGTCATCTGTGAAGGGACACCTTCTTGGTAACAGGGTTGCACAGTGTTTTTTTTTATTATTTTTTTACCAATATCCTGATATGTTTCAACTCTTTTTGGCCAATGCCAGAACTGATATTTGCACAGATTTTTTCCACCATATTGCAGAGGACATCAAGTCTTTCCTGTGGTAGAATTAGTACATTGTTATACCAGCTCTTGCTGCGATGACCAAATGCACACATAAAATATAATGCTACAGCCTAATAATGATGCCTGCAATGCTGATATCCTGCTTTCTGCTCTGAAACATCTCCAGATTACAGCAATGAAGAAGAGCTGTGTAGAAACTTGAAGTATCTGCTGCAGCAGCTTCCCCAGTTGAACTATGGTCTGCTGCGTTTCCTGTGCCGCTTCCTATCCAGTGTGGCATCACTTCAGCAGGAGAGCTGGAACATTGGGGCGCTGGCCGCCGTCTTCGGACCAGACATCTTCCAGTAAGTTGCCTCTATAGGGTATTTTGAGAATTGTGGTTAATTATCACAATCGTGCACATTTGCAAACTAACGTGGGCTGTCAGATGCTGTGAGCTGAGGTAACCAAGGTGATGTTTGTCCACCTTAAAGTATTTACTTTAAAGCTTATGGAGATCCAGCTGGATTTTGCACTTTCTTATTGTTTTCAGCCATATTTCTGCTTGTGGCGTTGTAAAGGATGTGAATTGGCCCTCACTGTGTGTATTGAAATATACAGTAGCACAACTGCTATTGTATCTTTTACTACAGTTGTAAATTGTTTTATTGGTGCACATATTCACTGGACATAAAATCATGTAGTTTAATCTGGCACATGTCATCAGATCTCCATAAAGCTGTAAAAACACTGTTGCCATAGACCTGACACCAGCTAACACAGCCACACATTGAACTGACAGCCGTACGGGCAGACAGACGACATGTAAAGAAAATACATTTTTTTGGCAGTTGGAGGAGCACACAGACACACACACACACACACACACATTGAGGGACACACGCAGAGGTATACAATTACAAGAAAAAGTTTGGAATTACCAGGTTTTAAGAACTAATTACTCATAAAATATGGTCTGATCCTCATCTATAAGACACACCCAGTCTAACTAAACTAATAATAATAAGAAAACTTTTGAATTGAAGAACTCGCAGAGCCTACATTGGATGTTTCCTGTAGCAGCTGTGAGACTTTCAGAGGGGTGAATTGGAATCTTGGACCTTTCCTCACTACAAAACTCTTTCAGTTCATCAATATTTCTGGGATGTCTCAATTGAACAGCCCTTCGAAGATCATGCTAGAGCATCTCAATTGCGTTGAGGTCAGAACTCTGACTTCCAAAACATGAATTTTCTTGTTTTTCAACCACTCTGAATTGAATTACTTGTGTGCTTTGGGTTGTTATCCTGTTGCATCACCCAGCCTCTCTGAAGCTTCAGGTCATGGACCACTGCCCTGACATTTCTTGCGAAATTTCTTCATACTATTTTGAATTTATTGGTCTCTCATGATTGTAAGGCGTCCCTGCCCTAAGGCAGCAAAGCAGCCACAAACTTGATGCTCTCTCCTCCATGCTTAACAGTAGGGATTAGGTTTTGGTGTGGGTGTGCAGGGTCTTTTTTCATCCAAACACAGTGTTGTAGAATTAATTCTGAATTAATGGACACCTAGGTCTTTAGAAATGCATTCATAGCCTTTTCCAGATTTGTGCATCTTAATAATGCTTCTCAGAAGGTCAAACCAACCACTCTCTTGAGAAGAGCAGATTTTGTCAGTAACCAGATTTTGTATGCCTTTATTTATAGGAAGAGGCACCTCTACAACCCACATTTTCAATCTCATCTTCTTAACTGGAACAATTGACGCAAAGTAGATTTTGACGGTTATTAGCACAGACGTTCACATACTTTTTCCAGCCTGGGCTGTGAACGATTACTCAGCGTGTTTAATAAAGAGGTGAAAAAATGTTTGGGTGTTGGTAGCTTAGTCAGATTGTGTTTATTTATGATTGTGACTTAGTTAAAGATCAGACCACATTTTATGAGTAATCAGTGCATGGTAATTCTGAAGGGTTCACAAACTTTTTCTTGCTGCTGTACATAAGTTAGAAAGCAGGGAGTTTATTCGGTTACAAGTATTGACATCTAATGGAAAACAGTGTGCAGCCAACACAACATGCTCTTCTCTCATCTTCCATCTGCAGTCTGTCAACAGAAGGAGAAGACCTTCGCGACCAGGAGTCTGTCAGCAGAGTCCTGGCAGAGCTGCTAGACAATCAGGAGGGCCTGTTTGACTCGGAGGACGATGACGTCTCCACGACCAACGATTACAGCTCCATCAATGAACAGGTTTGGCCCATCTCCTTTATACCTCACTGCTTCTTACACTCTTTTTCTATCTCGTAAAGAGTGAATCAGTATTCAGTAGTTCATAATAGTTGACTTGTCACACTTTTCCCGTATGCTTTTGCAAAGGCTTTTGATTTTATTGAATATATTTCCTCTTGTTGTGTGAACGGTGAAAATGATGTGAAGTTTTTTCTGGCTATCATTGAAAAACATTTGATCACACTCCACGGGGAGGTGGTCGTTTATTAGGCTTTTTTTTCTGTTTGTTGGTTTTTCCAGCCTATACATCTCTTCTCTCCTGATGCAATGGTTCTGTTTCTCCTCAGGGATAAACAAAGTATGGTTTTTGTCTATTTTTGTTCACCCCACCATTCTCCAGAGGGGGTCTTTGTAGTTTTTCTTTTTATCCCCACATAATCATAGTCTATAAATCTGCCAAATAACAATAAATACCTTTTAACTTGATATAAAATAACTGACGGTTTTCAAATAAAAATATTTCCATAAACAGTACAAAAGAAAGTGAAACAATCTTCTCATTGTGGTAGGGCTGTTTGCATAGAAAAAGAAGTAATGAATACGGGAATTCATTGTCAACATTCCTAACATAATAGCAAAGAAATCTAGTTTCAGAAGCCTTCAAAATCCCCTTTGTCCTCTTCCTCTTTAATGGCACTGAAACAGTAGAATGTGGCATTTAGCGCCGTCAGTGTCAGGGGTGAAATTCTTTCTGGGCCGACACACAGAGACAGCAGACAGATCCTTCTATGAAAAGTGAAAGATTTAAAATTTTAAATGCCACCAAACTGCTTTTGGGAAAAATACAAGGCCACAGTGATGGGTTTAACAGAGAAAGATTAGCAACATAACACCATAACATGGTGTAAAGTTTCTGAATCTGAATTCACGGATGAATAATCTAACACAACATAATGTGAATATGTAAAACATAAGAATTATCATCATTAACTCATTGTTGACATTGTGGACACCACCAGCAGTGCAGTACATGTTATAAATACTCAACTGTTTAAGACACCTCTAGAATTACCACACTGATTTGTTTTGACTCCAGTGATAGTGTAAATCTACATGACTGCATCCCTTACATAGGAGTACAAATGTTTTCCTGCCATAACAACCTGTAAAGGGATGTAAATAACATTGATATTCAGATGAACCCACTTCCTCTCGTTATTGTTGAACCCTACACAGTATTACTCCACAGAAAGTTCTCCCATAAACAAAATATTTTCAGGAAGAATCTAGAAGAACTCCACCCAAACACACCTGCTTTCTTACGCATACTGTACACAGAGCATTGAATAAACTCTGGCCTGTAAATATTGTTTTCAGTTTTATGAAAATCTGACCGACTCCAGCTGTAAGAATGAACCTAGTACAATTAAGGCATGCCAAACGTTTTTGGTCTCAGTTGTGTTGAACTCATTTTTGCTGTCTAACGCAGTACAAAGAGAGGTTTATGTAACATTTAACTTGGCAGCAGTCTGATTATGGTGTATTTATATACGATAACAGACACACACACACACACAATAATATGAGTCAACTCTTGATTGGTATCTCACATGCACTGCTAATTCAATTCCTGTCACATTTAAGTGTACATTGTTCAACACAGCAGCACAGAGGCTGTAAAGATAATGTTGAAATGTTGAAGAGAAAGGACCAACCGCCATTGTAAAAGTCCGACCTGGACAAAAACCGAAACTCTCTACTCGTCTATAGAAGGTCACCTATCCACAAACCTTCAGCTCCCTGCTTTATTGCTTTGTTAGTACATCTGTGCTTCCCTTTTATTTTACTTTCATGGACTTTGCATTTCTATTTTAGTGTGCTCTTAAAACTGCTAAAACTTTGCTCCAATTCTGCTTGCCTTGTATTCTCGAGTCCTTGGTGCTATTATCTGCCACATCCTTCATTTATGCGAGAAAAAACTGTCTCCAAAGCGTTGGTTTGTAAAAGGAAGTTAATTAGATTGAAATTGAGCTCAGAACAACAATAAGTTGAAGTAGAAATTTCCCTCCATTCATCTCAGTGAATTTCATTTTTATTTTTCACATTCCTCATCTTTCTTGTGTTTTTTTCTTCTTCCTTTCTCTCATTGTCCTTGGTTTTATTGTCTGGCGTGTCAGATGAATGAGAATATAACCAAGAGACGGAATGAGAGAAAGAGCAGACAGAGACAGCGAAACAAATCTGTAAAGGCATATCATCTGTGTGCCGATCCATGTGTCTTATGTAAGAGAGAGGGCAAAAAAAAGTGGGTGGTTTGGAGAAGGAGGGAGGGGGGAGAGAAAGCAGTCAGGAAGATGGGGGAGAAATGGTGAGAGTAAAGAGAGAAACGAGGAAGAAAGAAATGCAGAGAGGGAGGTAGATCTGGTGAGGCAGGGGAGGAGGATAAGAAAAGAAGCCGGTGATGATGTAACGGTGCAACTCACACCTCCAGCCCCTGCACTACACTGGGGATGGTTCTCTGTGCGAACAAACCCTCATGAAGGGGATTATCTCCTACATACACCTGATTTTACACAGGCGACATTGAGCTAAGCCTGGTTACGAACTCAAGAGTGGGTTAAAAATGCCTCACAGAGGTGAGTTAGAACAAGTTAAATAAACCAGTCGTAAAACAAGAAGATGGAGGAGCAACTTAACTGAGAAATGCATTAAAGATAGAGGGAATGAAAAGGAAGAAAACAGCGTCCTCATGGCATGTATGGGCTTAACTTTGAAACACAATGGATCTGACAGTGAGAACTGCTAAGCTGGATTTCGGCTTGTTCGTTGGCAAAACGGGAGTCAGTGGAATTATTGTTTAGGTGAGAGCGAGGCTGTGCCGAGACTTGTTGTTACTGCGATGGTGGCAGCGAGCGTGTTTGTTTTGCTTCACTGTTTGATGAAGCATTATAGAGGCAGGCTTTCTGTACAGAGTATGGACAAATAACTAAAATCAACACGCACTCGTTAGATAAGAACAGAAAATTTCCATGGCCTATCACAATTTTGGCATAGCTTAGCACAAAGGCGACGGTCAGTTTTCATTCCGCTGCACGCTTTTCCTTTGCACAATGCATTCTGTGGAGTTACAAAGCGACGTGTTCTGTTTTGATTCATGCCACTCAGAAATGGAGCAACAGTACAGTACCAGTGCGGGGAACATGACAAACGTGCACAGTGTCCCATCTTAATAAGTCTGTATCTGTATTTCCAAGACCACTGTTGGCTTTTCTGGAGAGAGAACGTGACTTGTAGGCTTGATTTAATTTGACCACCGAATCTTCAGGCCTGGGCCTCTTGAGCTCCTCTCTTTCCCTCTATAAATGTTGGTGGCAATTTTCTGTCTCATGTCTGAACAAGACACCACAATAGACATTAATTAAGGTTTCAATTGCAAGATTAGTCTAAAATCCATCGCTTATGTAAGCTTGTGAGAAAACTGAGAGCATTATTGAGAGTTTAGTTCTTTACGCTGCTGTTCTCAAGCGTAATATTACTTCCTTTCATGCACCAGCAGCCCAAAATTTCACAAGCATACCGCTATTTTTTTGTACATGTCCTGTAATCTGTGAATATAGCCATAAGAAATATTTACATATTAAAACCTATGTCTACATAAGAAGAAATTAGAACTTTGAAAGCTAGAAGAAGCCTGGATAGTGTATTCTGTTTAAAAAGGGGTTTAAAGGCAACTTCACTAGTCTGACAGTATTGGACAAGACGGTATTGTCTGTCCACTTAATTAATTAGTTTCTTGCTGAAAGCATAAGTACACTCTGGACTGTGAACATTAATCACAACTGGTTGGATGAAGAAAACGTATAAATACCAGAGAATGTTACAGGGAACAGCCTGTATATGTCAGATTATATACACTTAGATGATAAGTGGCTAAAGTGATAAACTGTCGAGCAATTAACTATTCAAGCTGCAACATGAAGTTGTTTAAGGTAGAGGTGATGGCTTCGTTGGATAGCAGAGGAGATTTATAACATCTCTATAAGAGTACATACACTATAAACACACCAAAATCTATCTGGATATACACAGCCGCTCTGTTGATTTATTTACTTTGACTGCCTTCATGAGTAGTCCGAGAGAATATAAATGTCTGTAAATCAGTTGCTAACACATTTGGAGGTAAGGATGAGTTCTGGACCGCACAGCCCACTCACTGCAGGAACGTTAGGCCAGAGGGCTTTTCTCTTGAGGTGCTGCTAGAAGTAAACAGTGCAGTCATACAGGCAGGAATGTGCAAGAAAGCACCGAGGGGAGATGAAATTGAACATTTTGAACCTGTACACTTGGAATGTTTTTCCAGCACTTAAATTATGCCACTTGAATGCAAAATTTTGCATTTATCTATTTTTATTTTTCCCCCTCTGGAAGCTGTTTTCTCAGTAGCCTCTGATTTAGAGTCTAAATATGAAACAAGTGAATACCGTGAGAAAGCAGATAATTCTCTCTCACTGATGAGCACTACCGTTTAATTCAGTACTCATTTATGCGTTTCAAGGCTTAATGTGTATTGCTGCTAGGCATTTATTTCAGCTTCATTAGATCTCATCAGCTGTTTTCAGTGACATTCCTTTATCACTTTGACATACTAGTGGCATAGCAAGGCAGAAAGTGATTACATCATTAAGACTTTAATGACCAAATATGTTGTATGTTACTGTTGAATGAACACAATATTTATAGATGCTATACCTATATAAGGTTAGCCTCATAAATGAACAGTTCTTATCAGTAACTGGACCTAACAAGCATAGGGGTGAGACTGTGTGTTTCCAATGTTAGAATCAAGGAAGTATCCAAATCAAAAGCTGTTTTTATAAATACAGTAAACAAAAAGCAGTTGCAAAAATGACAGCACTCAAAAAGTAAGATACAACAAACCTGTAAAACTGAATTGTGTAAAGGTCTGAAATCATTAAAAGAAAAATCACAAGCCAGCTCATTAACCCAAGAACAAAATCTCCTTGACCGATTAAATTCTTCTGCACGATTAGATAAATCCTCACAACTTGAAGTGTTTCAAAGAGGAAAGAAATGCTTGTCTTCTATTGTTTTTTTTTTCTCATTGTCAAACAGTAACACTGAAAATGAATGTTTTCTGTGGACGTACAATATATTGACTGTGCTGCTGGTAACCAATCTAACCAAGAATAAAGGGGGCATACAAAAGACTTTGAAAACCACGGATGTAGGCCACAGTTTGAGACTTGTAATGTTCAGTCCAAGTCAGTTGGCATTGTTCCGTGGTCTTGGCCTGCGAACAGTTCAGAAGCCAAGCTAATGATGTCAGCGCTGCTTGTTGTTTTCTTTGTCCTTCATCCTAAAACTTGGACTGGACGGCTGAACAAGGGCCAAGGTCGTGACCTTTTGTTCCAGGGTGTTTTCTGCCCGGGTCTTTTCAGCCACTCAGACAGACACTCTCAACATACAGCGATACACATGTGCAGCCAATATGGGCAACAGCATGACACTTGATATCTAAACAGCCCATATGATACAAACAGCACCTTCTGTTTTTGAACTCTGATTTGTGAGTTAACATGATTAGATTTCTCACACTCTTGAATAAGGGGATAATATTTCCAGCCCTTCCAATGACCATGCAAGGTCATCCTGGCAGGATTTAACTGCTCTTATCCTCTAATGTTGTTACATCACCTCAAAGGCTTTCTGATAACTTACTCAACACAACGTTGACCATATTTATGACCTTGTTTATGCCATTCGAATAAACGCCTATAGCCCAGGGGGTAGTTATAAAATCGAGCTTCGGTGTTTGTTACGTCAGCGCTGCCTGTTAATGGTAATCCACAAGGGGACTTTTGTATTTAAAGTCATATGCAGGCTCGTTTTTCCATATCACTGACCAGCAGCCTTGATAGAATATGCTCTTGATTGCTGTATAATCCAAGGTCATGTTCATCGTCATTTATATTACTGATGAATAACTTTGAATGAATTTTACATTATGATGATAATGTAGTTCAGCATTTCAGTCAAGGTCCTTAGGTCCCAGACTCCTGCTAGTTTTTTTCCGGCCATGTAATCTGAAATAATTTCACAGTCAACGAATACTGATCTGGATGATGTCAGGACGAAGCTGTTTGCTAAATGGATGGTTTTAGATTTATTATTCCAGGAGTCTATTTGATTAAATGTAGATGATTTATTTCCAACTGCTTGTCTCTTAGTTTCATTGAGATTGCGGTATCCCTATTTCAGTGGAAATGTAACCCTTTGAACCTGCCGGCCAGGTTTGAAAAGCATGTTGTTTTAATTGAATTTAATTAAAATTTCAGGTTAAAATTGTGATATTTCATCTGAATTATTTTATTCTGCATGCCTCAGCTAAAAAAGTTTGCTTGAAACGAAAGTTCTTAACTCCTCTGCGCAAGCCAGAAGCCGTTAGAGACTCAGTGACATCAACGGTCGAGAGACAAACATTCAGGGACTTTTTTGGTGAATTGGACTGAACTGCAGGCAGTGTGCCTCCTACTTGCCCTCTATATAAATACAGAGGGCAAGTAGGAGGCAAATATGAAAACACATTTCAAATGTAAATAGTTCAATATCTATAGTATGTAAAGACATTTGGGGAAAAAAATTTGCACTTAATAATTCTGTATATTTTCAATTTGTTTTCTGAAATATCAAGTCAAAGAAATTCATTTTTTTCTGCACTAATGATTCATTGCATCATAACTTTGTTGTACTTGCATAAAACACATTTTTTGAGTTGTCTCTGTTTCTAGTCATGGTTGTGCTGTTTCCGTAAAAGTGCACTCTTTTTTTTATTATTCATTTTATCCTTGTTTGTTATTTAAATGAATTAAATTCTAACCCTTATTTTTACACACTGGACTTGCAAACTGCATAGCTATGTTGTCACAAACCTAGCTTATACATGCATGTCTAGAACTTGGATTTATGTGAGTACAGAGGAACTTAAGCAGATTAATGTGGAAAATCTGCACTTACATCATTCTGCACAGTGAAAGTCAAACAAGGCAAGTAACAATAAGGGACACTTGGAGATATCTGAATTGTGGTTTTAGTTTCATCTTAAACTAAGACAGCTATTTAACATTTAAATGTTTTATTTAGTCAAAACTACATATATATATATCCTTGTTTGTGATGAGGGCCTTTGAACTACTCTTTCAACCATCAGCACAAAACATTAGGCCATATGAGCAAGTATAACTAGGAAGTCATTGTGGAATAAAGGTGTAGGAGTCTCTGTGCATCACCCAGTTAAAGCTTAAATCAGTGTCTGCAAATATAACAGAGGCAGACACTGGAAAGATTAGTTTCTGCATCAGTATGAATGAAGACATGCTTTATGTTGACATGTTAGTTACTGGACTTTTTCCAACCTCTTACTGTCACCGTGTGCTCCATGTCTAATTTTTCCAGATCTTGTAGTAGAGCTTCATCACAGTGCATTTGTGTTTTTTAAAGCAAAGGAGTTGTGTGATGGTGAATGAGAGGTTATAGTGAATATTAATATATTTTTAAGGTTTCCGTATCATTGGTTCTTTTATCTAATATTTTACTCTTTATGTGTAAATGTGTGCAAAATGTCAACTCATCCCAATATGTCTCCGCTTAGCTGAACACCAACACAAAGATGTTGAAATTACGTAAGCTCCTATAAGTTGTGGCAATTAAAAAGATTTTAAAAATTGGACTGAAGCTGTCTAAAAGTAGGATTTCTTTACCCATTCACACACACACACACACACACACACACACACACACACACACACAGCAAAGTCCTGTGAGTCATCCTCTGAGATCTGCACATGTGACGATGCAAGAATTCCCCAACAGCCAATGAGAGCGTTTTGAACAGAGGTGTTTCCATAGCGACGACACAGTGACAGCAGCAGATGGGGTTGCTGCTAAGAAGAGCGAAGGAGAGAGGCAAATGAAAGGGAATAGAGAAGAAGGCAAACAGAATGATGCTGGAGGGGGAGGGAAAAAAAAAAAACTCATGATGACGAATCTGGTTTAACCTTTTAACCTATGTTTCTTTCAGGGTTTTTCTCACTTCAGATCGAGCTGACGTTCAGCGCGTTAACCACACGTGTGAAAGCTCTCGTGAACAGCTTGAATCACTAGTGCGTTAGATCAGCTGACAGTGTTTCAGAACACATATGACATTTATTTATAAATGTTGCACAATACTGAATCGACAGACATGTGAGCTGCATAGCATAACCTACAGCTAAAGGATTACTGTTTGTGTCTTGTTCACATGCTGTCAGCTTTCAGTAAGATGATCAGTTATTTCTGTCAACATATTTACTCCCCCTCCCTCTCTCATCAACATCTCCCTCCCTTACCCTTTTCTCCTTCCCATCTCCCCTTCCCTTTTTTTTTTTTTTTTTTACCAGCAGAGTCATTATCACTCCCTTTTTCTCTCCCTTTGGCTCTCCCCCAATTCAATTCAATTGCCTTGACCTTTGCCTCTAAACAAAAGCTACTGAAAAAGCCAGTTTCGTTGCATAATTTCACGAGATATATGCAGCTTCACTAGCCACCTATTCCCTCCTTCGTCTTCTCTCCGCACAATGTAGGTACTATATTTTCAAAAATCTGTGGGAGACACTTGTTTCTCTGTTTTCCCTCATTCTCTCTTTCTCTACTCTTAGAGTGACTGTGACGTGAATGGTTATTAATGTAGCGTGACATATTTAAATCAAGCTAAATATTAACCTTGAAAAAACAAAATGCAATGTCTTGTCTAGTTTAATTCATATCAAGCAGCAAAGTGCTTTAGATAGTGTATTATGGTGGGTTTACTTTGCCTTATTGCGCAAACTGTAATATGACTATCACACATGGGTACATTGCTAACTCAACATGAAAATGATATATCCTGAGCCCCCCTTTAAACCCTCCGTGCCTCGCCCTCCCTCTTCTCTTTCCGCCTACTCTTGAAGCTCACCCCCTCCATCTGTCCTTCAAAGAAAATGTTTCCTTTTTATATTTTATGCTCCCATCTCCCTGCTTAACACTGTATCTGTGTTGTCAGTGTCCTGCTCATTAGCTTTATCCATGTTTTGATGTCTCGTGGAACAAACTGTGATGTCTTGGTACTGTCTTGCAGAAACACAGAGTATCCGCACCTTTCTTTAAACTTCTCTAACCAGAAATGCTTTTCTCTCTGCTCGTTTCAATTTGGGAACAGTTCACCACCAGAAAGTCACAAGTAAATCCAAACAGAGAGAGAAACTGATGTGGGAGGCGTATTAATATTGAGCCCTTGGTCACAAACAGTAATCTCTTTAGATTTGAAAGGATGGAAACAACTCCTTCCACAGGTGTAAACTGTACTCTTGATGTCATTTATTGTCCAAATCAGTGAGAAAAAAATCTATTGTGATGCTTTGGTCAGATGAACATAATCTTACTTTGTAGCTGTACACCTGGAACACCATAATGCTTCTCATTGGACTCCGTCATAAAGCTGTTAAATATCAGTATGAATATGTTTCCATGACATAAGTTAACCTTCTCAACCCCGAGAAATTTCTGGGTGGTTTTGCTCCTGTCAAACTGGGCTCATATTATAGTATAACAAACTCTTCAAGACTCCCACAATGTGTTGTGAAATATTTTTTTTGTACAAAAGCTGGAAAAAATCAAATCAACATGTATCACATTTCACCTGTTACCAGTACTGGGAAAAAGGAAACAATGTTACTGTATAAACTACACATATTTCACTACTTACATTTTTTATTTGTTTCCATACTTCCATGCCGTCCTTTCTGCTCCGTGTGAACACAACCTGCAGTTTAGCTGAAAAGCCCCTGAGTTTTGTCGCATGACTGTTGGTCAAAGCTGAGCCACTAACCCAGTTACAGCGAGTAGCACACTTGTTTTTGTTTTCTAAAAAATCTACTGAGTTCACATGGTTTTATAGCGTTTCTGTCTTATATTGTTGTCTTCAGATCACAGAGCTGTTGGATGATGACAAGTGTGAGGCAGAGTGTGAAGAGCTGCCACAGGACGGAGAGGAAGGCCCCGCCGCCTCCGACTCACCACAACACACCAACGACAGCCCCTCATCCAGGTGAGACGGCTGTGTCTTTATTAGTAGATGGGATAATAAGTTGTGTCATCTCAGAATCAGACTGAGAGAGGGTATTATCTGTGACAAAGATCTCAGACCTGAGCTACAAAGCAAAACATTTCAGTTATTTGGTCAATCAGCAGTTCTGTTGTTTTATGAGCTGCTTGTCTCTAGGGCTAGTCCGAATAGCAATTTCTGGGCTCCGGATATTTGGGCCCAATTAATCACAAACATCCGAATATTAATATCCGGATACCACCACAGCGACCGAATATTCGGATATTCTGGTCCAGGCCTACTTGTCTCACTGTGATTTACAGAACTTTGGTTTGGTGTGTAATGGGTTTAGAGAGACCTCCAGCTTTTGGCATCCATATATCTCGCTCTCTTCTAAATTTAATAATTTCCAGAATTGGTCCTCCAACCTATGGCTGTTATATTTTCCATAGTGCATCTTATGAAAGCAAAATGACTCGATGATAATTTGTTTGTTTAGGCATAACTGACTCATGGTAGACCTATAAAACTGACTTATCTGCTTCTGTCATTGGAGAGATTTATTGAAGTATTGTTGTATAGTTAAGTTATTTTATATATTTATATATATACTTCATAATATTACACTAAATGTATTTAGCATGGTGATGTTTGCCATACTCTGCCCAGTTGGGTAAGTTTTAGTCAATATTGTAAGTTTTCAGCTCATTTATTCATGATGTATTTTTGGTCATTCAGACATCTCAAAAGTAGCGACAGCACTGTGAACAATCTGGCAGCATAGCAGGAGAACAGTTGTGTCAGTTAATTTTGCACGTTTATTTGTTTGTGTGTGCTTAAAATTGAGGTAAATGTTAAAATACAAATTAAATGCAATGCATATGTTATGTTTTTACATCAATACTTGGTGTAAAATGCATCTGCTACTTAGTCTTAGGGCCAACATAATGGGAAAAGAAAATCTTTTAAAGTTTGAAGCGACTTCCCTGTTTACTTCGGTTTTAGGCGACTTGTGTTAAATCATGTGTTCAATGTTATTTAACTGGTAGCCACGAGACAACAAATGTCACATACATGCAGGTCGTCACATACACAGGATAAGGCAGTTCTTCAAATATTCAGTCCTGACCCAAGGACCAGAGTTCAATCCTCCAGCTGGAACACTGAGATCTTGTCAGGTTCTTCTGATCTGCTTGATCTCCTTTAAGTTCATTACTGTGCGCTACATCCAGATTACTGCATATAGACAACTGCACATATAACACAATGTAATTCTCATTGCTACCTGAGACCTCATGTGAACGGTGTGCAGGGAAGATGATAACGCTGATAAAAGATGTGTAAAGAGACACACATTTTTCATTTTGGTTCTATTTAATTAGGTAGACATAGGAAAGCACAATCTCAAAGCTTCCGTCATCCTGCTAATGGTTTATGTTGTAGTTGGTGCTGTTTGAATCAGTCAGTCATTTTATTAAGGCTTCACTTTGGAGCACAAAGAAAACTGTTACAAGCTTTTACTGTGCTGTGCAAATAACTTTAAGTCAGCACAGAACACAAAGTGAGTGTAAGTAAATAAAGTTTTACTTGTCAAACACTTGTCAAAATCAAAGTTAGAAAGTTCTTCACAAATAAAACCTTGAACAGAAAATCGAGCATGCAAGGCAGCAGCAAACACAAGCTGTAAAATAGAATCAACAAAACAGAAATTGTCAAGTGGAAAAATATTGCCACTTTGGGGTCAAAGATAGTGTAGAGCAAAATGTGCTTCTACAGATTCAGAAATGATGATAGCGACAGATGAGAAAATAAGCTGCCAGTAAAAAGAGGAGAGATTACTTCCTATCATAGTATTTGGACTTCATAGTCTGTATCTGTATGAACTCCTGGGATCTAGATGATGAAAATAAGATTAAACACCAACAGACCAACTTTAACTTGGAGTCAGTTCCTGACGATTATAGGATTATAAGGTTATTGATTCAGTGTCTTACACATTGATAGCTGGATGGATCAAAGCAAAAAGTTGAGTCCAGGGAAAGACAATAGTTGTCTTGTTTGTATGAATATCCGTTGGTTCCTTAGGGGGAATTGCTTGTCTGTGGGTCTGGGTCGCACACTTGGCTCCAACTTACGGTCCATAAATCATTTGGTTGGATGTTGTCCAGAGTTTCTTTTGACTTGACTCTAAGGACTATGAATCCCACTTCCTTTGCAGGGTTTGTAGTCCCGTTTGTTGAATGAGGAGTCAGGGACCGTTCATGTGGTATTTTGTTGTCCCGATATACATTCTGTGTTGCTTTGAAGGTCTGTGCTTCTGTGGGGAGATACATTTCCCATGTGGATAGTGGTGTCTTTTAGTTACTTTTCCAGGGTCACATCTGGTACCTTGCCCTGATAAAAGAAACAATGAAGGTCGAAAGTGTTGTTTGGTGTTTAACCCTGTGTGGGAGTATGTTGTTTGAGGGATACACTGGAGCTGGCTTGAGGATGTGATTGTAGGGACCCCCAAATGGGGGACACGGAAAACTATTGTTTCCTTGTTTAGGGTCAGCCATGAATTGGAGTCATGGGCTGTATAAACAGGTTTCCTGCGGAGCGGATTTGAAGCCAAGTGTGTTGGCTCTGGTTATCATCATCTCGACAGTGCCTGACTCTTCCTGACTTATGAATATCCAAAAATGAGCAAAGATGTGGAGCAGAAGTGGAGCTGAGGCAAGCCTCGGACTGTCCTGTGATGGTACCCAGCTGTCACTCAAAGCATCCACTTTAATTATTGATACCTCAAAATCTAAAAAAAGAAAAGTGAAAACATGAATGAATCATCTAGAGAAACCTAAACCATGTTTTGTACCAGGCTGTAAATGTGAGCATGTTACCACGATGGTCTACCGCGATGGACTCACTTTTGGAGCCAGCCTCAAGTGGACATTTGATGAAACTGCATCTTTTGGCATTTCCACACTGACTTAAGTCCTCTGCCCCGGAGGTCTCCACATGTTTGTAGCTTTCAGTTCGCATGCTTACTTTTCTCATGGTTAGATTTGATCCCACAACAGCCAATGCCTTAAATAGGATTAGTTAAAAATTAAAGGTGTTAAAAGATTACCAGTATTTCTCAACTCAATGAATTAGTTTTACAGGGTGTTTATTATTCAAATGAGCACTGAAAGTGGTTTATACTCTACTTTATAACTATATTGCTGTATTTAACTATCGTGCCATTATTGCCACTTTTGGTTTTTAGTTTACTTATTTTGTCAACATCCTTAAGCATGACCACCTTTATTTCTGAGCTTTTTTTTTAATCCATAAAGTTGCATTTTTCTCATGATGCATAAACAAATGTGATGCCGTACTGCAGGTGGAGGTCTCAGTTCATCAATTTAGTGAATGAATTGTCACAGTTTTTCCACTGATTAGATAGTAGCTGTTAAACCAGGAATTTTGTGTAACAAGTTCAGTCAGCCCTGGGTTAGTTAGCTACACGTTAGATACAGACAAAGTTGTAAAGCGTAGTAGGACAGTGTATCAGTCAACTAGGCTGACTGGACTCTGCTTCAGCGTGTTTGTATGTCAGGGTCGGGCCACAAGTCGGGCCCTACTGGCCTTTAAGATGATTACACGCAGTAATCCATAATCCACACAGGCAGTATTTTACACTGTCACCGCCCATCCTCACATGACCAACACTATATATATATTAAACACATCTCTGTGCTGCAGTAACAGAGACAAACGTGCTCACAAATGTTGCCGTCAATGTTGGTTTATTTCACATTTGGCCAGAATGCCATTTTCTCATTTTAACCCACTGAGCCTGGATTCAACAGTCAGTTTATGATACATAAGATCATGGATAACAGCAGGGTTTAGGCTGGTGTGTGTGTGTGTGTGTGTGTGTGTGTGTGTGTGTCTGTCTGTCTGTCTGCATCTTTGGTATCTAAGTGGTTTAGGAGTTAATACTTTGTTTGTAGGGCAACACAAATGGATTCCTCTGTTTGTGTCAGTAATTGTGTGCATTCTACTAGAGGACGTTTTTAGGGCGAAGCTATTGTACAAAGATGCACTCATTACTGATAGAGGTAGAGAGGGGTTACATGCAGCGAATTGCTTGAATTAAGTGGCGTTGACCAGACCGTATTGAGCTTTAGGTCTCATGAAATTGTTTTAGTTGGTATTAGTTCTCCGTTAACTGTGGCCGTCCTGCAACCACCATCCCTGTGACCTTGCCTAACCTCTCGTTTGGTCTGGGGGATTATTGCTGCATTTGTAGACCCTGGAGTCAACAGCCTGCACCTCAAAGACATTTAAATTATGTAGAATTTTAGAAAATACGTTTGTTAAATTGCTTTAAAAAATAAATAAATAAATGTAGGCCTAGCTACTTTAATGTAGGATGCTACTTATTTTAGTTTGAGGTACACATGTGAAAAACTAACAGGGTCTAAAGCTCAATTCTTCCACTGCTAGCTAGAGAGATGATCAGTTATCATCATGTTCAAATGAAAAATGAGGATTGCTGATGTGATCATGTGAACTTACTGAAAAGGGCCTGGCTTCATTCTACTATAGAAAAAGTCCATGTTTTAGGAGGTTTTCAGAAATTTGTAAATTAAATATAAAATGTCTACAATATGACCAACAATAAATGTATATAATATGTTTACTTGAGGTTGTTTTTCGGGCTTCAGCTAACACTTATCAGCATTAAATAGCCTGGTAATTATTTCACTGATTGACTGTGTAGTGCAGAAATGTACCATCATTATCTCTGAAAGCCCAGGATGAAATACTCAAACAATTTCTTGGTAGTTGAATATTATACTCTCCCTGAAGACTAAGCTTTAAATATTGGCATTTGAAAGGCATTGACCAGTAATTTTTTTCAGAAATTAAGAAATGATGATCAACTACTGTCAATAACTGTTGTATTATTGACAGTATTTATTGTTGATGTTTAAAAATACAAAGTGTATTTAAATACAATTTCTCTTTTTGTGTAAGGAGTTTATGACACATTTTCCAAACCCACTGCTTGAAGAATGTGAAGAATGTGTATTCGTCAGTTAAGATACACAAAGTACTTTTGATTGAAAATCAGTTTGTATTTTTTTTACTTGAGTGGTTTTGAGTTGTGCTTGCTGTTTCATGTGTCTATCATATATTCTCTGACACATAACTGGTTGTTAAAGCTCTGAAATAGAGAGAAAGTTCCCATCAAGTGACTCAACACTAACTGTGGCTGAGTTGTTTGTCTAGCACTTGACAGACAGGAAAGCCTGTCCTCTGTGGCTTTTGCACTGCTCTCTTAATAGACTCTGACAGGCAGCACACACACACACACACCTTACATTCTGACAGCCTCTGCTCATATCAAATCTATATATAATCCCTGGTATTTCTCCTCTGATCTCTCTTCTTACCCCATCACTACTTCCCTCTCTTTTTACCCCTGCTTATATTCCATCTCTGTGGAAAGTATTTTTCGTGAGGCCTCTGAAATATCCTGGCAGCCTAAGGAACAGGGCTCTTGGGAAGCACTTTTGGCCCCGGTGAGGAGGAGAAGGGCAGGAGGGAGGGATGGATTAATGAAGGAGACGGAGAATCAGAAGACAGAGAGGGCCACGAGGGAGCGAGGAGAGGGTGGGAGAACTGGAAAGTGTCGCTACTTGTGAACGATTTATTGATTCGCAGTCTGAGTGAAAATGCAATAGCAGACCTCAGGAGAGAAAAGGTCAACCCAGAAAATAGAATTTAAACACATCATAAAGCACTTGTCTTCAATTGTGTCTTAGACGGAGCATCTCCCTGCCTCCTTCTTACTTGTCATTCCTCACCAGTCCAACCATCACACCAGCCCAGCTTGACTGACACGTGTACCATCTTGTGCTGCGGATAACCAGTCCTGTACTTCTTAAAGGCCCTCTCTGTGAACCCGCTCATGAGATTTTGCTCCACTTATTTTTATGTGGCTGTGGAAATGATTTATATCCGAGGGTGGCACCATGCCATGCTATGGAGCTCTCTTCTGTTTGTGCCAGCAATGTGCACGTGCGCAGTCACAAATATCTGTACACTTGTCGTTCTAGGTCACGTTCAGTTGCTTTTTTTAAGGGGAGCAAGTATCAGCACAATATCACGATATCTTTGGAAAGGCCCCTTAGCTATTCCAACAAAAATAATCAAGTACACTGACTGCATGTCAAGCTGTGTGAGATGGCTGCAATAACTGCTTGGTCTTTAGCAGCATTTCAGACTGAGCAATAAATTAGTCGTGAATCACAGCACTGCAGTGTTAATAGAAAAACACGCAGGGAAAACAAACAAACAAACAAACAAAGCTTTGGCCATAAACTTTGGAAAATAAAAGTTTTTTCAACAACTTTTAACTATTTTTTTTAACTGGTATGTTACAGGTGTTCTCATTTTTGTGAAGTTACAGATAATAACTACTAAAATCACAAAAAAGTATTAATTTAGATTAACAATTTAAACAGGCCCAAAACTGTAAATAATGTCCACTTAAAAAATTACTATTTTTTAAAGCAGTAATTGGTTCTTTTACCATGTCCAACAATAAGATAACAATATTTTTTACTGTATTAAAAGAATCATTTTGCAATTTTAAAAAAAATTAAAGAAAAAAAAGCATATTAAAGACTGAAAAATGGTAAACAAGTCTTTAAGATTTTCCCAGTTTTGTGAAATTAAAGATGATATCCAGTAAAATCACTGTACACAACAAAAGCACTATTTATTTTTATTTTTTTACATTTGGTAGCTTGTTCTTTATAATTTGTGACCATTAAATTGCACTGATTTAACAGGTGATACCATTTTTGCATTATTTTTATGAGATTTTTTTATTTATTTATTTTTCTTACAGTGTCGTGCCAACACTTATACGTGTGCTTGTTTTTTTTAAATAAAATTTTATCCACTAACAGCATTCACAAAGTGCTGTGCTGACCAGGATATTCTGCATTCTGATTGGTCCAAAACAATCTGCTAATTGGCCTTTGTCTCAAAGTGCAAGGCAGGATTTTCTCTCACAGTTCTTAACTCTCATCTTGTGAGTGTTCAGGATATTTAAGGTTCTCTACACACAATCAGCAGAATAGAAGGCTTAGTTTTACCCCGTCACTGTACTCAGTGCTGATTCAGTTTCAGGTTTGACCTTGCTTGTTGGTGAAAACTAACTGTGAGGGAGGCTGAAAGAGACCTCATGTACAAAAAGGAAGGAAAATGGATTCAGCTATCCTTGAGTATTGGGTACTTGCTTGTTCTCTACTGTAAAAAAAATAGTAACTGCAGGCTTTTTTGTTCAAACTAAATATATTTTTTAAAAAGTCCTTGCTTGACTTTCTTCTTAGGGCTTCCCTGCTACCTCGTACAAATCGCTGATGTAAACCTGTACTAAACGTGACCATCTGCCTTTGCTCTGCACCCCACTTTGTGGTGACACAGATTATATTGCGTGTCGACATTTTGACCTTATGCTCTTCTTGGTTTTCCTTCAGTGTTGTGATTTAGCAGAGCAGCACTTTGTCCCTCTCTATCAACGTCAAGTACATGTTGGTAATATGGCCGGATGACCTGGACATAAATAGGTCAGAGCACGTGTATCAGCAGTGTGCTTTTGGTGTTTTGACCTAGTTAATGGTTAGATCAAATAGGTTTTCCCTCAGTGGCCGACACCAAAGGAGATAGGACAAATACACTGGCTGACCAAGTTTTTAAGGTTTGACCTGTTCTGCTCCAAATAATGTGTACAGTTCATTTGGGAACATTCTTGGTGAGATTTAATTTATTGAATTACAATAATTGCCCTTGTTTTACTTTTTTTGCCGAGTGAAAAAGACTTTCTTCAGTGTCAATAATTTAATGCACACAAGAAGTGATGCATCAATATTTGAAAAATATGAAATGTTTTCAGAAATTAGATCACTATTCTATATCACCCAAAGTTCTGGTTTGATGGTCCAAATGGTTCCCTAAATTGCAGCCTGTGCAATTTGCTATTCACATTGTTGTTAATCATAATTTTGTTTTGAAATCAGTTAATTGTTCAGCCCTTTGCTGCCTCTAGTTACCGCTCAACCACAGATCTGTGGGGGATGATTGTTGAAATATTCTCTTTTCATTGGTCATATTTAAAACAAATGTCATGTATTTCAAGGAATTTTGTCTTGGAGTTTGTGTTGTTCTCAACTAATATTTCATTTTTACTGCAAATGTTTATCCATTTCAGATGTATTCAGTGTTCTTGATTACTAATAGTTGGTGTCTGTGTCAGTCAGCCCTAACACTGTGTGATATGTAAAAGCTCCATAGTATTTATATTGTCAAAATAACAGGGTTTAAGGAGTTTACCAGTCTCACGAGCTATATCATTGTATGGTTCTTTAATAACTAAAACTCACATTTCTTTTATTTTAGTCTAGTTAGATATATAAACTGGTCAGTCCTACTGTTCAAGTCTAGCTCAGTCTCTCCCCTTCATGCTCTCCTACCACCACCCCTCACTCCTTTATTGTGTCAAGGCTCGGGCGCCAGAACTGGGCACAAAGTGTAATATGATATGCTAACTGACCTAGATAGCACCACTCATCGGCCTGCGCTATCAGTTCTCACCCACAGTTCTGGTGCAACTGTTCTTTCTGGCTTTCTAAAGAGCGCTCACATTCCTAATCCGCCACAGGAAAAATACTTATTGTGATTGCTGCTGAAGCCTCTTTATATTAACACATTCTGTTGCTGCTTTGTGTTAGTCACAGGAGATAAAGTTCGACAAAACCAACAAAAGCACCAGGCAGGCTGAAAACCAAAGCACTGTTAATGATTTATGGACAAAGCCGAGTAGCATTTATCCTTTGTTGTCCTCTCTCTGCTTAAGGAATTTGTGAACTGTTGTTGGACAGGTATATCCCAAATAGAAAACAAAATGGAATTTTAAAAGCATTTTATGGATGTAAAGGTCTGCCTGGGTATTTTACAAATCAGTCACTTTTACTGCATTTTACTTACTTTCACTGATTTGCTGTATTACATTGTAATTTATGGCACACCGTGGTCATTAGCTGGGATCCCTCATATGTCCAGTTGGTTGTTAACCCACTGGTATTAATCATGCAGTGGGAACGTGGTAACAGGCTGAAAGTAATTCGATTTTTCCCATTGTTACTACTGTCAATAACTTTTCCAGTAAAGACATGTCAAAAACAGTGAACACTTGCTCATCACAAATTCACTGAATCCAAAGTGGCATTTTTAAAGTTGGTTTTTAATTATGTAAAATAGATAAAAGCTCCACATTTCTAGCAAATTGTCCTTTTTTGTTTTTGCTGGACAATTTTCCCTAAAATTGTAGGCAATTAACTGAGCTTACTAATCAACTGATCCCTTGTGACTAATCCCAATCAAACTAGCCACATATTAGCTGCACATGTCAAACTAACTACAGCCAAACTGTATACGAGGACACGTTGTTCAGTGTTATTGCTTCCTTTGGGACTGATGGTTTCAATAAAATAGAATGAATGCACTGTAATCTGATGGCAATCCAATCTCTGCAGTTTCCGTTTTTGCCATTTTTTACAACAGAAATGCAAGGAACATTTCAGTTGGGGAATATAATTATCTTACTTGCTGTATTTACGGCTCAACTTTTTCATGCAAAGTCACGACAATATTAACATTCAGAGCCACTGCTGGGGACTACTACAATAAGCGTAATGCATTCTCTGAATGTTTTTTCCTCTGTAATTACCTTGTAGTTTGATCTGTCAAAGACAAAAGACAACAGGCACATTGAGTCTTGTTCCAGCTGTGTTTTTTCATCAGACAAAAGCTTTCAAATGGAAAAGTTTTGTCATTTTTCTAGGTATGTTTTGCTAAAACAAGAGCCTCCTTGTCTATTGAGTTTCTATTCAATCTTGCCGAGCCAAGATCCATTGTTGGGTTATTTTCCTTTTTTATGTTTACTTCCTCATTTTCTAAATTGACTTTTACTCACAAAGTCTTTTCATTTTCAATGTGCTCTCACTTTTTACATATTTTTGTGTCTCTTGGACTTGGATGCTTTCACCACATTCAACCACTTTTGTGTGGGCGGCTGTGGCCAGATGGTAGAGCGGGTTGTCGGCTGATCACAAGAGTAGCGGTTTGATCCCAGGCCTCTCCAAAAGTGTCCTTGGACAAGACACTGAACCTGCAGTTGATCCCCATAGCTGACTAGCACCTTAAATGGGAAACATTGTAAAGCTCTTTGTGACCCACTAAGGTACAAAAGTGTTACATAAGTGATTTGCACTGATTTTCTACCTACTGTGACAAGATCTCCTAAAGCCTTGATGTGCATATTAAAATAAGTAGAAAGTGTTTATCTGTATGGAGCAATATGAAGCTATCCTGGCTGAAACAAAATGTCACAGCAGTCTTTGAAGCAAAATGATTGCAGTATGTTGCTATACTTCGGGGGGTTTTGTCACTTTGTGAATGAACTCCAGACATCACCACAGGATTTATTTTTTAAGCTTTCTCAGATGATCAAATATCAAACAACAATCAAACAACAAATCAAATCCCTCTTTTGCTGGACATCCTTCTATAGCTCTTTGTTAAAGCTTGTCCAGTCTTCTCTATGATATTAATTCTGACTTTGATTTGATTGAAGCTGGTTTAAAATCTCGTCCTTTTGGAAACAAACTATCTGGCACAGAGAAATGTTAGTAGGACAAATGGAACTAATTAGTTTAATTGAGTTTAATTGGAAAGGTTTTAATGTAGCAGTGATTACCAGGCCTATTTATAGTCCATGAATAGCCAATGTCATCACATACAGCGTGAGCATATAAATAACTACGAAAATGCACACTTAGAACGAAACAGTTCCTTTTCTTTCCTGCTCTTCCTCCCTCTTCATTCCCTGATTTGTTTTTTCAGTCTCTAAAGTCGGCTCTTTATGCATCACTGTCACTGCTTCTGTCCCTCAATGGTCTGTAATTTGCTAAATGTATTGATGCTTTTGATAAGCTGTCACTAACAAAAGACTGAGACGGGGCGATATAAAAGACACAGGTGTGTGTCATTGTTTCTGTGCTAATGTGCGTCTTGTGTGTGTGTGAGTGTTTCTGCATGCGCGTGCACGTCATTACACAGCTCACTGGGCCGCCTGTAATAACTGCTGAGTTTATAGTCGCCGCTGAGTGGACAGAAAAAAATCCTACCCCCTCCCACTTTCTGCCTCAAGATTGGCCCACATAAGTCACTGCCTCTTTACAATTGGCTCTCAACTTCAGCCCCTCCCGTCCCATTGGTCTTTCTGGGGTTGTTGCCTGGTTACATCAGAAGCTCGTATATTTGAGCAGAGCTCTGGATGTTTACTGCAGCACTTTTCCAGTGAGAGTGCAGAGTGAGACAACCTCACTCACACACACACACACACACTCACACACACGCGTTCACGCATTCAAGAACACAAACAAACAGCCCGGTTCAGAGGACGCCACACTATGCGCCCTGGCGGTACCCTGGCTCTGCTGCTAGACCTGCTGGTGCTGACGCTGACGCCACAAAGTGCTCAACTGGGATAACCTACAAACCTCCACTGAAAGAGGAGAAATCTGGAGGGAGGGGAAACTGAGAGTTCTGAAAGAACAAGCGTCACAGCTGGATTCTGCTCCTACAGGAGATGTGTCAAGTGGTTAACACGCAAAAAGAAGAGCAAGACAGAAATCGTGCAGAGTTTGGCGGAAAGTCAAGCTCGCTTCTCTGCTGGACATTCGAAAAATAAAACCAGACTGGACTTTGTTAACCTACAGGTTAGCTCGCTGACTGCACTGGGAAGAAGAGGAGAAACTGACAGACACAGCCTACCAGAGATACAAGATAACAGTCATTCTGAAACACGTACAGGCTCGATCCACTGGCACAAAAACCCCAAAACAAAAAGGGCACATCACAGTGAGAGAAAACACAGCTGGGAAAATGAGAATGGCCTGTGACATTCTGCTGCAGAGGTAAACATCAAGGTTATATAAGTCTTGTAGTGTGGCTGGATTAATTGATTGAATGGATGGATGAATGGAGAGATGAGAAATAATATGTGGCTGGATGATAGATGAATCAATGAACAAGAACTGGAGGATAAAAGATGTACGAAAAAAACAACAAAAAAAGGCTCATCAATTGGATGGATGTGAGGGATTGATTAGAAAAATGAAAAAGGAGAAGCTGGAGGAATGCATTAGCTTATGAAGGGTGAAATGAATTAGTGGAATTCATGTCGAGTGATTTAAAACGTTATTATACGTGGCAGAATGGAAGGAAATGAGGCTGGATTGTGTTTGTTGATTATTGTTTAGTTACCAGGGAGAGATGAAAGAGGAGAGAGACACAGGAGGAAGTGTTTTCCTGTATAGGAAAAGAAACGGATCAGAGGAAGATGAAGAGAAAGGGCCGTGGCATTACTTAACAGCTAATTGTATGTTATGTAATCCAAATATTAAAAAAAACGTGGGGCTTTCTGA
The DNA here is from genome assembly GCF_000690725.1 of Stegastes partitus. Taxonomy (NCBI): domain Eukaryota; kingdom Metazoa; phylum Chordata; class Actinopteri; family Pomacentridae; genus Stegastes; species Stegastes partitus. Next base: position 27,955 of record NW_007577936.1, on the reverse strand, counting down.
GAATTTGTCAGCAATTTGCTGCATGCTGGGGGGAAAAATGGCAGTTGTCCTCTTTAATGAGAATTTTCTGTTAAATTAAATCAAATCTGGCTTTTTAGTACATCTGAGACAGATGCACTCATAATTGGATGAAATCACAACTGTTGGGATTCACTGTATGTTTTTACCTTTATTTAGTAACAAAGTGCCCAAAGAAGCTATTAGCAATCATTTAAATGCACTTTACAATATGTTGCCGTTGTTGGTCAGTCACAGAAGGGGGACGAAAGGGTATAAATGCATTTCTGTGTCTTTGCTGTACATGCTGAGTATTGGTCTGTTGGTTCCCTGACAGGAAACTAATCGACAACTATTGTATTAAGTTGAGAGAAGCAGCTGTGTGTTGGAAATGAATCCTGAACTACTTTGAGAACTAAATAAAATCAAATTAAATCAAAACCTCCAAACCTTCTCTGGATACAACTGTGAAAATGTAACAATTATGGGGGTCTTCTGTGCAATTTTTTGATTTGAACAGAAAAAAAACAGCCATTTGAAGAAAACATCTTTTGCTCTATGAAATTATAATTATATCCTGACGTTTTACAGGCAAATCAATTTAGAAAGCAATCATTAGATGTATCTAGAATGAGCATAAATGTGGTCCGCAGCCTTAAAATTGAGTATCTTTTATCTAATATGTATTGTTAGACTTGGTTTGACATCAGTTTGTGTTATAGACTAAACGGTTTACTAGCTAATTGGAAAAATGAATCCTCAGTTTAAGTGGTAATGTAAAAAATGAGAATGTGACTGAAATTTTATGTGATGCAAGAAACTGCCTGCTTTTAGTGAAATTTGACAGACACACAGACTCAACCAGGCCATTTTGCAGCTCGAGCCACAAGCAATCTTGCATCAATTTTTCGTGACTCCGCAAGAAGAATGACAAATTAAAGGGGGGTGAAGACGTAGAGCGCTACCGGGGAAGATTCGTTGAGTCAACTAAACAAAATAGATCATTATTCTCAGATGGCCAAATGACTTGTGGGGTAATTAGGAGAAAATGAATGAAGCAGAGCTGCATCAGTCATCTGTACTCCCAAGTGCAAAGCAGCTGATGGAAGCACATAAATGAGCAGCATCAGGGCAGAAAAACAACTGGATCCTACATCTCTGACCCGGTCTGTGTTTGAGTTGTGGATCATCTGAATGCAGACATCTGCTTTAAGCCCCTGTGACACTTTCTTGGCCCTGATCATAAATGTTTACAATTTCAGAGGCAGCGGGAAGAGCTGTTTATGAGATGTAAGATGACGCTTATGATTATGCGAGTGAGTGTTTCGATGAATCGCAGGAGGTTGTGTGAGGGAAGGAAAGGCTTAAGCAGGCAAAGTGTATTTATGTCTGAAGGGAGTAACAACACAGAGCAGTTGGATGTGTCTCCTAGTGCATGTTCACGTCCATGTATATATATATCTATGTGCGTGTGTGTGTTGGAAAGACATATGTGTGTGCGTGGATGAATGCGTAGACTGCTGCAGTGTGTATTACCTCCCAGCCAGGACACAGCAGAGTCTGGTTTGCTGACAACAGCACCTCTTTGGAATCACAGCTGACCTCCAGCTTACTTGCGTGCACACACTCGCATAGATTTCTTTCTGTCGAGCCATCAGAACAGTTGTTGTAAATATCGTAAGGATGCCATTCATTAATCTTTTTCCTCCTTAGCGTCAGCAAAGTTCCTCTGCTGTCTTTTTGTTTATTTAATTTGATGCAGCAAAGCACCGTCTTACTAAGATGGATTTGTTGTTTAGTCACTTGTCACTTGATTTAATGTCGCCGACACACAACACGGTGTCTCGCCTTTGCAGTTAACACTCATAGCTACATGAAACTGATAGCCATGCCCTATATTTGTGATATGCATACAGCACTACCATATGTTTAGGTTATTAAATGACACAACAACAACAACTGACTTGGCTATTTTGGCCGAACATAAGGCTGCAGCAATGAATAATGTCGCCTGGTCTGTGTGTTGTTGTAACGATAGACCAGGATGAATATAAGAATGAGTATTTCAGCTGGGCAGAGTTCAGACAAGTTCCTTAATGATTTTATCTCCTAATATATGAAGGTCACATCCCTGCTGCACATATAAAATGTTAGATTACAAGATGATATAAAGACTAATAGGTTCTTCTTCTCCACTACTGAAACTAAATATGGCACTTAAGGGATACAACTCTCTCAACATGCACAGAGGCAAATTGAAGGATAGAGTATTAAATATATCTCCAACCTTTTAAAAGGTAAATTGGCGATAAATGTTTCAATTACACAGTCCATGAGAGCCTTCCCCTCATGTTTAAATAGGACTCATTCCAAAAGCACATATATTGTACATAAAACCAAACGCTGCATGTATTCAGCCTTTTACATGTTCAGTTCTTTACTATAAAAACGTGATGGATTCAATTTATAGCACTTAAAAGTGTTTGAAAACAAGTTTATAAAAATCATAAAGTCAAGCCAACATCATAATCTGGATAGACACATGCTGCAGTGTGGGGATTTTATAGATGTAGTTCTCTTGAAATGAAATCTGTGGTGCATCAGTCAGCTGTCAGGTGACGCATACCTGTTTCCAGTACCCTGCTGCAGGACAGATTTTTCTTGCTGGGATCATGCTGAGGGATCTGGCTGGCAGTCAGCAGATTAGCCTGATGTGATCTGAGCAAGCACTCGTTTCACTCTGCCACGCCCTCACCTCAGATGCCTTTTGGACGTGGATGACAAAGCAATAATTAAAATTGAAAATGCAAATTTATTATGAATAATTAGTCTTATGTTGCAATTAAATCAGAAGATAAATGTTAAACAGTGACAGTGTGGAGCATCCATCTTCAGTCACTCATCTCTGGCTGGATAAAAAAGCCGACCATATGTTCGCCACTGTATTATTATCAAAAACAAAGTAGCTGTCATTTAGGTCACTGTCACAGCTTTTGGAGCGTCACTGCCAACAAATGGCTTCCAAACGCGTGACTCCTTAAGATGTTATCAAGTTCTTATCCCTGTCTGCGGCCGCGGCTGTAGGAACTGACCTAATCCCACAACTTGGAGCACTTCTGAAAGCCGAGCCTTTCTTTGCCAATTTGACACAATTAAAAAATTTATAAGAAACAATAGAATATAAGATAGAAACAATATCAGTGGGATTTTTGTTATTATTATTATTATTAGTAGTAGTAATAGTATTATTATTATTATTATTATTATTATTATTGTTATTATTTAAATGGAAAACAAATGGAAAGATGCATCATTTACCAAATTTTTGTCCAAAGCTGTGACATACTAGCCGTCTTTCCTTGTATTAGTAAAGACTTTGCAACTTCTTGGAGGAAAAAAAATATAAATAAAATGTGAATTAGACCTTTAATTGAACTGTTTTGGAACAAATAGCCCACACTGTAAAAAATGTATTTTCACCAGTTTAACGTCCTTTTTTTAACATTTAATGTCATTTTGCAGACTCCTGTTATATTAAATTACAGATAATAACTATTAAATTCAAAGGGGGAAAAAAAATGATTTATTTGCAGGGTAACCATAAAAAACTGTAAGTAATGTCCACATCAAAACTCTGTATAAATAGTATTTTGTTCTTTAACAATGTGTCACCATAAAATTACACAGTTTTACTGTTTCTACTTCATAGATATTTGCAGTTATTTTCGCAATTTTGTCAGTTGTGTTCTACCGATTTTTTTAGCATATTTTTACCGGCAACCTTGCATCCAGACCTTCACCAGTTTTTGTTTTGTTTTTAACAGATTTTCTTCTTTTTTTTTTTCTTTGTTTTTTTCCAATGTCGACTGCCTAGCCTCATCAGACGCTGGCACTGTGGGCTACACTGTGGGCTGCATTATGCACGGCTGTAATAAATAGAGTATGAGAAGCTGAGACCAAACCAGTTTATCAACCACTAAAAAACCTCAAAGAGAAAAATGAAGGGAAACCTTTTGGAAATGTTTTCAATCAGGACAGTCGTAATATTTCCTTTATGTCAGCCGGTACTCGACATAACGAAAAAAATGGAGGTTGTGCTTGTTCCCTGTATTTGATGATTTGCCTAAACTCGAGTGCTTCGGAGGACATGCTGTACCGGTCCGTTGCATTTTAGTGGTATCAGGTATGTTCGTTATTATGACGGCGATGCTTGATTAGTCAAGGGAAACCGCATGTGTCTCTTCACCTTGAGACGTAATCAAAACCAATTTCTACTACACCAGGGACCTTGAGTTCTCAGTGATTCTGTTTGTCCTTCATGGTGCCCTGAAGGGCCAGTAAAGGCGTCATGTACAGTACTTGAGGGCTCAACGAACACTGATAGAAATGTTACCTCTGCTCATTAGGGAGGTCGAGGAGGGCATGGACACCCTAAAGTCCCCAACAAGAGCTTCTGTTCACGTCCTCCGGGGAGAAAGGGTGTAAGATGAGATATTATCTTTACTACTTAGTGCTTATGGTGATTACCTAATGTCCTTTAGGGCCCTATCAAGGATCTATTGTTAGAGATGCAGCCACCCAGTGTGGCCCCTTAGGGTGCAACTCAGCAGGAGAGCCTGCTGTCAGATATTATCAGTACGTCAAAGGGACAGTCGCTGCTGTAGGGAGCCTGCAGGGTGCATTTCTGTTTAAAGGGCAGGAACAGAAAAAGAAAGGAGAGGAGAGATTCTCATGACAAAGGGTCTCATGTAAACTCAGTCCAGACAATCACTGACTCATGTTGAAAAGAGACTAAATAAATGTTGGCCTCGCACAAAGAAGTGAACATAACAATATCCAAGTACCTAATCAGTCAAATTGGGTTTGCAAGAGAACAAAAGAAAATCTTCTGATTGTGTCGGTTTTCACATTTCATTTCTCCTCTACCGTCACAGTCACTCCTGTTTGGCATTAGTGTCTTTTTTGGCAGACTTACTGTTAGATCTCTGCCATACTCGCATCTCTCTTTCTTTTTTGGTCTGTCTCTCCATCAAGCACATGCACGATCAAGGTTACAGTGTCGGGGCGGGAATGTGAGACGGTTGTTACATTCAAAGTCGGTAAGAATCGAGGGAGGTGGTGGAGGACAAAGGAGAACTCGAGAGAAAGATGAGCAAAGGGCCGTGATAATAATAAAATGGTTTTTTACTATAAAACATGATGAGGTGGAATGAGAGCAAGAACAAGTGGAAAAAACCGTATGAGAATAAAGACCGACAAAAAAAAAAAAAAGAGTCAAAAACAGCTGAGCGAAAATGGTAAAAGAAGAAGAAAAACGATAGAGGGCAATATCGTTTCCTATCTTCCATTAATAATTCAGTTTGTATCGATCCACCTGAGCACTTCTTGATGCATTAGAAGTGTGTGTGGTTGTGTTAAAGAGGCAGAACACACATGCACACAAAAAGCTTGCATAATGTCAGCTGTTGTTTTTCTAATGAGGTGAGTTTGACCGCCTCAGACACGCACACACACACACACACACACACACACACAGAGTATATATGGGAGGTGTCCAGGCACTTGGGCATAATGTGAATGACCTTGTGTGAGTGTGAGTTGTGTAGGAGTGTTATATAAATCCTGACGTGCCTGTCAGTGAGTGTGTTTTTGAATCTCGTGTAAGGACACATCTCAGCCGCCTCCCTGTTTCATGCCACACACACACACACACACACACACACACACACACACACACGTCCTTGCTTATGGAGGAACATCGAAGAACAAAAATGCCACTGCACACACCCTTCTATCTGATCAGCAGGGAGTAGCAGAGCTCTGCAGCCTAAATAACAATCTGCCCACCCAGAGTGGCGCCACTAACTACAACATTGTGTATTTGTGTGTGTGTGTGTGTGTGTGTGTGTTTGTGTATGTGGAAGACTTTTGTGGATTGTCATTTGGCACAAGGGAAAATAAACTCATCATACTGACAACTGACGTTCACATTTCTTTCATTCGATTTCACCTACATTTCACTAAAAACTTCCTCAGCGCTTGATTTCCTCTCCGTCTCTCTCTCGAACGTGCACACAGTTTACAAAACCGTGTTCATTGTTAACATCATTATTGTCATTCTTCTTCCCTGTTTTGACTCTTGCTGCACGACACTCACACACACACACACTCTCCAAGGTCATTTTGTCAGTATAGGAGGAGAGTCGAAGAGTACGTGATGTTCTAATCGAGTTGTCCTTTTCCCCTCTCTGACTCTGCAGCTCCCACCTCTCCTCAATATCCATCCTGCCCGCTGACTCTGCTGAGTAAGTCCACACTGACATACATGAGCACCTCTTCATGTTCACTCAGCCATATATGCATGACAGCTTCACAAGTGGATGCACAGCTAATATCCTAAAGGAACACACTCTTAATACACAATATATATTGACGTTTACACACATGAAGCTGTGATAAATTGCAGCTAAACTGATAAAAAAAGTGGTGTGATGAATCGTGTGACTAATGGTGCAAAATCCTAAATCAGTTTCTTAGAAATCTGTGTCATATAACAATGTGATTATAGAAAAACAGTGTGTATGGGAGAGCCAAGTTAGCCGCTAGTGTGAGGAAGCAGTAAAAGACCCATCTGCTCGAGACGCACAAATAAGTACCAAAAAAACCCAAATAACGTTTAGGCAGTGCTGAGAGGGAAGTATTGGAAAGAACAGGTACAAGGTTAAGAGGAACAGATAAGGAGGAAAGCAGGCCTTGTTTTGATTATGAAGCTAAACTAAAGCATTTTGCATGCCTTGGTGCTTCCAGAGCCGCAGGGACACGAACTCAGCAATCACATGACTGTCAGGCCTCTGCTTCCTCACTACATGATGTGGAAACAGAATAAAATAATTATCGAAGGTGCTGTGCAATAATATGGGTTCACTGACCTCAAGGCTTTTCTGAAACCTCAACGTGACCTCTGTAAATGGTTTTGCTCCGCTTACTGTCATGTGTTAGAATTAGAGAATATTTTGCACTTTTGCTTGAAAAAATACTTGTATAATTAATCAAAACACTGGACTATGTATTTCTTAGCTGCTATGATTATGCTCCTCAGAGTTGCTTTCACCACATTTTTTTTAATAAGCCAAAAAAACATATGCCTTTTATATTGAACTCAATGTTTACTGTCAACATCATCTAATAAAACAAAAAAAAAAGTCATTTAAAAAAGCAAACGGCTGGATGCATGTCAGAAATATTCAGTAAAGCAAGACAATGTAATTAAATAAACAGTTTTAAATACGTGCTGTGTTCTGGATAATCCGTTTGAATAGCTTTTGCCGTTGCATGCTGCCATTTACTCACATTATGAAGCACTTAAAAAGCATTAAAAATCACAACTTGTACCCTACAAATTAAATACATAAATAAAAATACAGCTTCCAGCTTGTAGGCAAAATGTGTCACTCGCATTTTGCTCTGCGTTTCATTAAACAGAGACTCGGTGCCTTTCGTGGTAATGTCCGAGCACATTTCCAGAAATGCGTCAGGAGTACGAGGGCTCTGGTTACCTTGACAGGCGTCTGTCTCTGAGTGTGATTCATGCCTTCACCTTGCTCTGGCCACCAGGAAGCCGACAGTAACGCACACAATGCCTCTGTTCACCGTGTGTGAATAAAAAAGACTGCAAGCGCACCGTCTTTTACTGCTTATGTGTTTGTTTCTGGTTGTGGCCGTACGTCTGTGATGTATCGGTATTATTAGCTGAGCTTCATGCAGAGGCTGCTGTAAGTGAAGGTGAGCATGTGGCGCACAGTTTGTGTCCGAATGTGTGTTTCTATATTCACCGCTCACACACATTTATTTGACCCAATGTGAGTTTTTGCCTTAAATGGACATAGCAAAAAACCCAAACGCAGTTATGTCCCGGCGCCAGGTCGCCCATGTGTGAATGCGTCGTAGACACCTGACACAACCAGCATGATGTCGCTGTTAACTGTATATTTAGTGGCACAAAGCAAATGTAATGAAAGAACAAAAACAGCTAAGTAATGTAAATGTGCAAATTAAAGGAAAAAGTAGATGTGACACAGATGAAACCCGATGAAGAGAAGAAGCCAATGAGCAGTTGGTGTGGAGGAGTTGGAGCGAGCTGGGTGTTTTCCCATTTAATGTCTTTTCCTACCGGCGCTGCAACCTCTACTGCTGTCTAAGCTGGAATAGTGACAAAGCTAACAGACTGCAATAAGCCCGAGTAAATGAGGGAGGAATACATTATCATCACACAAACGCGGTCCAGCAAATGAAGCCAGATAAATGAAATCGCAGTAGAGCCTGTGGATAAACCGTTCCATGTCAGCGTAGGAGAGGTCAGCGTGTGACTGCTGCTGTTACCTTTTATAGGCCGTAACGTCCTCTCCTCCTGTCTCCTCCCGTCTCCTCCTGGCTCAGTTTAAGCATTATTAATCCTTTTAGAACTGGAACAGGTTATTGACTTAATAAGGACTGGTTAAATAGCTCAGAATGGAAAAGAAAGCATTTCGGTGATTAATAGTCTCATTCCTTTCAATATTACCCTTTCAGTAAATGTCTCTGTGTGTTTTTGATTGCCAGATATTCAGCAACAATGCACTCTTTTTTTTATCAGAAGCTCAACTCATTTGTCCCTCCATTGATCAGTCGAGGCCTTTCTGTACATTCATTGAGGCTGACAGTTGGGATTTTGTGACGAGGCGCTCATGTGGTTCCAGAAATGCAGGTTTAACTTGTGCATCACGACCGCTAAACCTTAGCCTGAAAACAAACATCTTCATTAAATGGGTGAACAATCCACTAAGCTTATTTGATTCAGTGCAACTGAGCTTAAGAGCACATTGCCATGTCGAGACACAACGCAGAGCATTACACGTAAGAGAACGTTTGTAGAACAGTCGTGGAAGTTAGCAGTTTTTGTCCTGATTGGAAGTATCACAGAAAACTCAAATTTGCAGCACTGTACTGATGTAGCTTTGGTAATTTGTAGGAGAGTTTTCTCATAGTATTTAGTAGATTTTTGATGTTCTATGGAGCGGGAACAGTTTTTTTTCAGTTGTATTTTATTTTACAAGGCCAGGAGCAATTTATCAATTTCCAGCCCTGAATACACCTTTTACTAAAATGCCTAAAGTATTATTTTTTTTAGCAATCAAAACAGCTGTAGAGTTTGATGTCATTTAGTTTTTATCTACCTGATGCACCACAGGTTGGAGAAGCATGCCCTGCAGCAGTGGTGTTTGGTTTATGGTTATGGCTCACTTTATGTGGATTTACTTGGATATTTTTGTTGGCAATTGTGAGATTTTTCCTTGTGTGGAGTAAAAATACTGAATAAACAGAGAAAACATGGTCACAGGATCTCATCCAAAGTAGTTAGGTAAACTCAGGTAAACCTTTGACTCCACTCTGTTGTGGTCTGTTACAGTTTAACCTCATTACTGTTGAGCTAAACTCTCTCCTGCACTGCCACTCAGTAATGAACATGGCTTTAAAAAGAGACGCTCATAGTAGCTGTCGACCTTGTCAAAGTTTAGAAATCATAGCCTTCATAAAAACAGCTGAGGTCCAGCTTATAAAACTAATAATTTCAAGACTGTCTGACCACTGGGGTCACCTTTGAAGCAAAATCCTTGTATTTTTTTATAAAAATCTGTGAGACTCAAAACATATAATCATGTGGAAAAAAATGTCCTTTCTTGTAAAACATAACCTTCATCACACACTAAGTCGACAGGTAAATTAATCTGACGGATTTATTTGTGCTCTACCAGGATAATTCAGCGAACCATCAGAGCTGCAGTGGAGCAGCACTTCTTTGAGCTGAAAACCTCCATCGACCAAGACCTCAGTAACTACGACAGCCAGGGGTAAGAGTGCACACGGAAACACACAACACAACACAACCATATGCATACGTACATAAAAACCACATGCACTTGGATCAAGTTAAATCAGACGATAGATTAGTTTGACACCTTTAGGAAAAACCCCTGTTGTTGCACCTGCTGGTAGAGACGTGTGTTACACGGATTCCTCGGTGGTTGAAAGTGGCATCAGATGACTTTAAGAAACATATTTGCCATAGCGTACATTGCGTACAAAGGGACAAAGCAGGCCAGATGGTTCAGGTTACCAATAAACACGCAGAGAGCTGTGATGCTAACTAGCAAACTCTACTTGTTGACGGGAACAGCTGTTCAGTGGTCAGTCACCTTTAAGACAAAACAAAATGTCACCGAGTAACAAACATCCAGGAGACGCACACCATGAATATGGGACGTACTAAAATAAGAAATTTTTGCCACTCCACATAGCAGCCACATCGGTATGGTGTTATTTCAGTGGACGGTTTGGTATTTGGACCTTTGTTATTTAAACTGTTGATACTTTGATTGTTTTATTAAAAATGTTCAATGTAATTTTCCAGGGAAAGTCCCAGTGAGCCTGCAGAACAGGGTTGCCATGGAGACGAGGAGCAAACAACTGACCCTAAGGACAGTCCCTGCGACACGGAAGAGGAGACCCCACTCAATCAGACCGAGCAGCACATACAACAAAGTCAGAAAGACACACAGGTCAGTGGGACATCAAACACACACCCAAAGAAACCGCTTACAGTCATCAGGTAAATCTCTAACATTGTTTATTTGGTACCTTAATGTAACACTGCCAAAAATAGGATCTCACCCATGCACACAAACTGTAAGCAAAGTCAGTGGAGTGGAGTCTCCCCCCTCCCCAAGAAAACTCACAATACATAGATCCAAACAAGTTTGTGTGTGGGCTCGCAGCATATTTCCCATAGCCAGCCTCCTTCCTGTCTCAGTGTGTCAGTTCATTCCGAGGCTGAATGTTTGATATTATCAGCACAGACTATCTTTGTTCTGCTCTGATTGCTACAATAGCTGGAATTCTACCGGGATAGCAAGAGAGCAAGAGACAACAACAAGCCTGTTTCACAAATACACACACTTGGACACACACAGATCGATGAATACACAATGACATACAGGCAAGGTATTGTTCTTATTAACATACAGTCAGGATTAAATGACGTAAGGCCTGTGTCAGCTCCCACGCTTTAACCAGAGCAAAGTTTTCCATCTACAGTAAGCCAGGAGAGACTAAGTGTAATTGTTGACAGTGTTCACAACAAGGGAAATTTCGATAAGACAGGATTACATGTTTGAATCACAGTCCCACATCTTGTATTTAACACATACAGAAAATGTCTCAGCTGTGCCACCTGTACATCCGTCTTTTATCTTTCAACTTAACCATCTGGAAGGTACGAATGTTTCTCCTTATTTAAGATTTTGCTTTAGGGAGCCACACTGGATACATGTTGTTTTTTTTTTTTTCAGTGTGCCACATACAATTTTAGTAAAGCTTGTCACAGTGAAAATCAAAACCCCTCAGTGCTGCTTCCCCCCCTGAGCCTCAGTGGCTCTTTTCCCAAGAACCATTTTAGCGTGCAGATGGAGAGGTGAGGAGCAGACAACATGGCAGACGGAGTGAGATGTGTCCCAGGACTGAAGAGAAACCTGTCACTTGTTTAAACAGTAATTTGGAGGAGTTTCTTTAAATAGATCAGCCAGAAGCCAAAGAATGACAGCTGCATCTTTGCACCAAACTACAACACAGACACACACCGTTTACTGTCTGTACATAAAAGCAGTCTAACGTGTACGTACAGTCGATCATACGTTCACACAATGAGACGTCATACTGCTCCTCATTCCAGCGCATTCAGTCCAAAAGGGTTGCAAAACTCAAAACCTTTCTTTTCTGACCAGAGCGGTTCAGTTCAAGAGGAGTTTCAGTGTTAATGTTTAGAACCTAAAATGAATAAACTAGTTTATTGCAGTGAAATGTATTAGTTTAGTGGCGCCATGACTTGTCTTAATGTTGGAAGTTTGCACTGTAAAGGGGAAAAGATGTAATTTGTTATGAATAGTCATCATTTTCTGGCTAATTTATGGATTTAGGTGCAACATTTCTGAGTGGTAATCTGTATTGTTTTTATGCTGGATTTCTAACATTTCGGATAAAGTAGAAAAACTGTGCTGTGAAAAAATGAAGAATCTGTGTGTGTCTGTGTAAAATTTGGATGCACAGTATCCACTCATGTATCGTCGAGTTTCTTCCAACTTATTTAGTTTCAGCTTCTGATTACTGTTCTTACTGTGTCAAACACAAGAAAATTCATTTTAAATGGTTGCTGTTGCTTTTAGAATTCCCTGGACTCTGTCACCCCCCTGGAGGAGAGCTCAGGAATGGACCTGGATGCAGAGGCTATCAGAGATGACGAGAACAACTTTAACACTGCCAGGTGAGCTCTTCCACTCTTTTTTAGCTATTAAAACATCAGCAGCAATCTGCCTTCAGCAAGTTTAGTTTAAGCACAAAGAGCGCCGCAGCCTTGAGCATGAGCAAAGAGGGAGTGATGATGTTGTGCACTGATCATTTGACACTTGATGTTTACAAATCACTTCGACATGCTGTCTCAGCAGGAGCTCATTTTACGCTGCATCTGAAACACGTCTTTATCTCAGTCTCTCTAGCACATAACACATTTTAATTCTCACTGCATTTTTGTGTAGTTTGACACGTCATGCAGTATCACACCTCCAGCTTGTGGTTGCTGACAAGCATAGTCAGTGCACCACAGTCACTAAGGAAGGCCGGTGCTTACGTGCTGTTTCACACCTATTTATTAAAAATGGGAAGAATTTACAAAGTAGACAAATCGTTGATTTCGGTTGCAGTTGAAGCAGCAGCAGCTTTGTTAGTTTTTCCCACAACAAATTATTCATGACGTGAACATATTTTTAGTTGTGTGACTGTGGTGTGACTCTTCCTCAGCTGTTATTCAGACCTTCCACAGACTAAATAGTGCAGTAGCAGCATGATTCATCAGTACTGGTCAGAGCACTAACCAACAACTTAAGTATTTTAAAAAATATGTCTTCTGGGAAAGTACTGAAGTGTTTATCTGCTTTTGACTTCTGTATTATGTTTCTAATCTTTGTTTTCAGGCAGGACAATCAGCCCCTTGTCACGATGGAGCAGACTGTCACCATAACCTGTGTAAGTAGCATAACATGGGAATATATTACAATGCTTGTCTCTGTGTTCTGTTTTGATTTCTTTTTTTCCAAAGGAATCTTTTACATTTTAATTCAATTACAAGCTCAGGAGAGTAATTTGTTTTTATATCTGTACAGACATTTGGCAAATTACTACCTCTCTATGCGCTTTCTTTCCTTTCTAATTAATTTCTTTCCTGTTCGTCCCACATCCACACCTTTTCCCGGCTTTTGTACACGTACCTTCCATTATTTGTGTTTGTTTTCTTCATTTCTTCCCCCGTAATTGATTTCTGTAATCCCTCTCTTTCCTCCTCCAGGACTCGAGTTCATGCTGTTGTGATCAGAACGCCAACACCAGCGAGAACAACAGGAACCACCTGTCGCCATGCCAACCAAACTCTGGCCACAACCCTCACCTCCAACTTTTTCCCGACAACCAATGGGAAGGTGTGTGTCGCTTTGTCTCCAGTATCCCAACATGCTCTGTGCAGCATTCATTAAAAAAAATAATAATTTGAAAAATCTAGTTTCAACCAATCAGGAAATGCACAAAACAACATCTGGTGCAAATATGTGATGAATGTGTTCATTTGTAGGTCTTCAAAATGCATTAAATCCAAAGAACTCTCTCAATGGTATTAGTTATTTTTGCCCTAGTTTGGTGCAGTAATTATGCATGGTTAAATAGCTCTAAAACCTGTTGTCTGTGGGTGTGTAGAGGCTTAAAGGTTCTATGTTTAATTTAGAAAAACCTTCTAAATTAAATATTGAAAAATTGAAATTCATGACTGAGCATCCCATGCATTTTTAAATGTTTCCCAAAGATCTTTACTGCATTGCTCAGTGTGTTAAACTTTTATGAGCTGTCATCCTCTTCATTTCCCCGTGTTTCTGTGAAATATCCAGTGTGACTGATGAAAAACTTGGTGTCCTACATCGTTTGTTTACAATTAAACCCACCTTTCACAGACATCGAATGAATGCTGGTGAAGTTGTTACCTCACAGCTCCTCTTCTCTGTTATCTCTCCTTCTTCCTTCTTCCTCCTCTCCTCTTCCTCCTTCCACCCAAACAGCGTCACCCCCCTCCCATCTCCACCTCCCTCCCATCGACTTCTCATGTATGCATCTGCAAAAGGAAGGCCAAGGTAAGTAGTTTCATATGTGTCCGCTCATCCACCCGCTACCCATCCCTCCTTTCATCCCTTCTCATTGATTTTTTATGTTGGTTGTTTTCCTGGTGTGGACACGGTACAGGAAGCTAAATTAAAATAGTCTCACATTTTAAAATGTGCTTCTGTGATACCCGTCATGAATAAATCCCTGCATGTGAAACGCTCTTCCTTCCATCAGATTTAATAAGGTGCCGGCGGACTGTTTTTCTTTTCATCTTTACTCTTCCCTCCTGCTGCAGGGTCACTGGGCAGATTGATCAGGACACCTCTCCTCTCTGATTACACTTTCTACTCTGACTCTGCCTCACCCCCGTCTCATTATTGTCACGACCCCTACGACACGCTCTCCTCCTCCTTTTTTTCCCTTCGACTCAGCTCGTTAGCATAGTGCTGACAGTCAAGACACCGTTAATCAGGCTTAGAGTGAGTCAGCAAGGTGCTGAAGAAGAAATTGAATTTGTTGTTGAATGTATCATGTGTGGGTCTTGATATGTACAGCACCTATCAAGTATATAATACGCTTGTTAGCAAGGGATCAAATTAGTCTTTTCTCTCCCTCCTTTCCTGACCTCCTAACTTGCTCTGACTCCTCTCTTTATTTCTTTTCTCCTTTCTCCAGACCCCGTCCCAGCTTACAAATCCTGGCAGGACGACAACGAAAGTGGAGAAGCGCAGCTCTCCCCCCTGGCTGGGCGCATGGTTCCTCTCCCCCCGCTACCCTTAGAGGAGGATGGCGAGGAGGAAGAGGGGGAGGGAGGGCAGGATGACTCCCCTTCCTCTTCCCGCTCTCACCCTCACCTTCTGGCACGACGCTTTCTCGATTTTGGAGCGCATGGCGCCCAACGATTCCTCCAGCAGGACCTGGACGCCACCTCACCCACCAAAGCACAGAGGTACGATGGAGCACCGACATCCAGACGAGCTCGCAGACTCTGTTTCTGGTTTAAAAGTTTACGATCACACCTATAGTCATTCTCTTTGGTACGTGTTAGAGCAGAAATGTGTGGATCATATCGAGTTGTTTGTTCTTACTTGTGTATCCTCAGGCCGAGGCGAGCATCGTTTGGCTCCAAAGAAGCAATGAGAGGAGATTCAGTGACCCACCAACTCACCAAGAAGCTTCAGCATCTGAAAAAGAAAATCAAACAGTTTGAAGAGCAGTTTGAGAAAGAGAGGAACTATAAGGTAAAAACAGACATGTGGAGTGACTGTCGTATTTTCTATATTATCACCAAGCAATCAAAGGGGTTGAAAATAAAAACAGCTACACTAGTGTTATTTAAAAATGGTTTAAAAAGTAAATTCTGCTCTCAGTCATAAATATAAAACTAGCTTGTAGTCTTTTTTTTCTATTCTAGCTCTCATCCTTTCTTTCTCTCTTCATATCGTAATTTAGCTGATGAAATCCTGTAAGACTTTCTTAAGTTTAAAAACTATGCATAAATAATGAAGACCCAAAACATGAATTGATGTTGTGCATTGTAAAGTAGTGCTGAGGACTGGAGTCTGTTGGGTGACATAGTGTAGCAAAAAATTTTTAAAAACTAGGCGCAACATATTTTCTTTACTTAAATCAGTCGATGAGTTGGCTTTGATGAGGCATTTTGAGCATAAAACCTGTTTCGTTCTGACATTAGTAACAAACATTAACAGCCTCTAAACAACCTTTGAAATTCGACATAGTTGTAAACCTCCAAGGTGACGTTTCGTTTGATTTATTGCCTGCTGAAGGCAGTCGCAGGTCTGTCTAAGGCTTTCCAAGCAATAACATCAGTGGCTAAATTGCTGCTGTAAATTCCGTTTTGTATTGCCTTGACCTTTTCTCTGAAATACCAATGCTTGCACTGTGATTTCTCTCCTCTTGTCATCTTTTAGCCCTCGCACGGAGACAAGGCAGCTAACCCCAAAGTCCTCAAGTGGATGACTGACCTGACCAAGATCCGCAGGCAGATTAAAGGTAGAGCTGCTCGTTCTTTTTCTATGAACGTGCTTCGGTGTGAGTGTGTGTGTGTGTGTGTGTCGGGGTTAGAGTGCTGGACTGTTTGACCCTCCCCACGCCTAACCTTTGACCTCTGTAACAACATCGCATGTATGCTGGTCTAACAAACATAAGCAGACATGCACATGTTCGGGGTTGACGTGGCTCTCACATGCGTGGCTCCCACCCTCCAATGTGCTGGTGCGTCCTTGTGAACCCACATTCATTACCTGCAGGTTGCGTTCAGTAAGGTGAAGCAGTGGAAAATACTCAGCTACACGGAAACAAAAGTATAAAAACGATTCAAATTAGGTTGCGGAAACTTTAGTTTTTTTGATAAGCTGGTGTTCACTGCCAGCAAGCAAGCATAAGCACTCGTTCAGACGATGTATGACATATCCGACATCTAGAATTCCTTCCCTACACCTTGACGTGTCTCTGCCCCTCTGAATTGTTTCACCGTGCTGAACAAACCCCAGGATGCTCGTCCACCTCCTCTTTGCGAGGCGACGGCTCTCCTTTTCGGAGAACACAGTGGCCGAAACATTTCTCTCTGTTTCAAATCAAAACTGAAAAACAATAACGCGAGCACCCGCTCTCCACTTTCCTCCTTCCTCCTTTTATCGCACATCGGCCGTTTGATTGATTGATCGGCCAACCAGGACGCCAGCACCACCTTTTACCCAGAAGCACGCTGAGGCACCAGGCTTTGCTCCATTCACACAGACGCCACCATGCTCCCTCCTCCCCTTCCTCCTACTCCTCCTCCTCTATCTGCTCACCTCCCCATCACACACTCACCCCCCCGCTCCACCCCTACTCAGGCCTGAGCTCTAGACCGTTTCACCTCAGTAAGTACAAACCCCTCAGTAAGTAGACATTGCAAACACTACTGACAGTCACAATGAGGCGTCTTTCTGAGAGCATCTTGCTTCCTTGTTTTGGTGTGTTTCCTCTTGAAACAGCATGTTGGCACGGGATATTTGATGGAGAGATGCCTTTTTCAAGAGTGTAGCAACGTGAGGGAGAGAACAGAGTTGGGGTTTTAGTTTTAAAACAAAAACATGTTTGTAATTAGACATGTTCAGGTTTGGACTGTTGGCTGTTAAGTGTATGTCAAAATATTTATGTATGTTAAACTTTTGACAAAGTTTTGTTTGTACCAACTATTGAACTGAAACTTAAATCTCACACATAGAAAAAATGATTTAATGTATTGCAGTGACAACCTATCTAGAGCTGCTTGAATATTTACGGGCAACAACACAAGGTCAGGCTGCCCCAGAGACTTCTTTTTTTTTTTTAATGATTTCACAGTCAGTGTTCTAAAAATATTCAGGAAAAGGTTTTGCTCTCTGTATTTGGGTTTTTACTTGGTGTGGTGTCATATTTTTATTCAGGGTGTGTTGTCCAAGCATGTTTTCTCCTTATTTTTAATTGGCTCACCTTAACCATGGCTGCCATCTAATAGATTCCTGCATGTCTGATTGTTCAGTGAAAGATATTTCATGTCCTGTTCTGAGCTCTGTTTTCATCCCTCGTTTATACTTGACCCTCTCTGTCCCCACTATTTTATATCCTGTCCCTCCTCATCAATGTGTTCTGTCTTCCCCAGATGCCAAACATCGTGCTGAAAGTGAGCTCGGCCCTCAGACTCGCCCTCGGAGCAACACCTTGCCCAAAAGTTTCGGCTCCACGCTGGATCACAGCACGTACGATGCAGCCGTGGAGGTCAAGGGTCCACGTCCCACCAGGGAGGAGACACTGGAGATGATCCAGCGCAGAGTCAAAGGGAAGAGGCAGGAGGACGGCTGGCCGGATGACATCAAGGTGAGGAGCAGATATTTCCCAGACTGAATCACAAC
Organism: Stegastes partitus; assembly: GCF_000690725.1. Lineage (NCBI taxonomy): Eukaryota > Metazoa > Chordata > Actinopteri > Pomacentridae > Stegastes > Stegastes partitus. The sequence continues at coordinate 9,830 of NW_007577936.1, read as the reverse complement.
ACACGTCAAAGTGTCTTTCATTTCCTTTAATGTGAAATATTTCTGAATCAAACTGAATATTGTTATATAGTCAAGTTATTGGGTTAGAATAACCAAATACATTCTTTAGCTCCCGTGTGGTTTAGCTAATGCAATACAATGCAGTACACAGCTGTGGAGTACAATTCACTGCTCCTTCACCAGCATTACATTATAAAACAGAGGGTAAGAGACAAATGAATACATGAGACCTCAAACTTAGTCTATGACCCACCAAGAGACAACAGATGCAAACTAGCATTTATGCTAACTCTGGCACATTTACAATATGTATTTGTTTTATGTTTGTTCATTAATGTGCACCGTCCCTTTTAAAAAACAATAAAAACTTTGCTTGTAAGTAAAACCCACAGTACTGGTCAGACGTGGTTCTACATGATGGGCTGTGCTAGTGAATCACATTTAATTGGATAAATGCATGTGTTTAAGATAAAGATAAATCTTCAAGGTCATTTAAAGAATAGAGAAGAATGTTTGATGTAAAAAATACTAAAATAGTTTTAGCATATTGAAAGAGACAACTGAACGGTGAACAGATGTGTGTTTTACAGGAGCCGATGGCTTTTTGAAAATGTACCAAAAGAAATAAACATTTTAACACGAGTAAAAATATAAAGAGCACAAACGGAAAAGCCAGTAAACAGCAGGAATTACTGAAAGAAAAGAGAAAAACTGGTGTTGCACTAATTTAAAATATACCCCTGTTCCATCTGTTCTGTTTAAACAGATCCTGCTTGAACAGGATTGCCACTACACCTGGTATCATAAACAGCTTTTTGGCATTAAATTGAGTATCAAATTGTCATTTCTCAGCTCACTGATTTCCACACAGGGTCTGCGGGCCACTTGTAGTATGGCTAGAATGTGCTTAGTTCAATGTTATATCACTTTTGCATTCACTGTCTTTCTGTCTCTGTAGAAGATGACCAAGGAGCAGTTGTCCTGTGAGAAAACCGTACTTCAAAAGAATCTCCTGCACTATGAAGGCCTGCATGGGCGACCAGTGAGTAAACCAAAATCCTAAGTCCTGCTGAGGTTTTTTTTAAAGTTGCCTAAATACATCCATTTAAACATTTTTAACCACTTCTGTGTGTCTGCCTGCATCCAGGTAACCAGAGAGGAGCGTCTGGTGGTGAAGCCTCTCTACGACCGCTACAGACTGGTCAAACAAATGCTCACCAGAGTCAGCATCACACCCATCACAGTAAGTAAACAACACACACGTCTGTTGTCTTTGGTAGACGTGTAAATACATAAATAAGAGATGCGTAAAGTTTATTGACCTCCCCTGTCTCTCCCGTAGGTGTCCCCCTCGAGTAAAAGGCGGAGTCAAACCCTACAGCCAATCATCGAGGGTGAGACTGCTCATTTCTGGGAGGAGATCAAAGAGGAGGAGGAGGACGAGCGGAAAGGTGGAGGAGGAGAAGAGGAGGAAGAAAGGGAGGATGAGCGGGACGATGAGGACGAAGAGGAGGAGGAGGGAGAAAGCAGCGGCGGAGAGATGCAGAGCCCCGAGGTCATCATGGCCATCGACCCCATGACCCTGACCGACGGGCCAATGAGGAGCCAGAACCAACCTGACAGACAGAGCGACTGTCCGATGAGGGAGAAGGTGGAGGAGGGTTCAGGAAGGCTGGCACTGGACCTGCGGCTGTCCAGCTCCAACGCCTCGTCCATGTAAGAGCAAAACACACAAACAGCAGGGCAGCGGCAGCTAAAGGTGGAGTCTCAGTTCTGGTGAAAGATTGTTGATATTTAGATAGTTGCCATGTGCTTAGAATGGTATTGTGTTTGTTTCCCATTTACAGGAGCAGCATTGTATATGAACACCAATGTTTTTATTATTTTTTATTTTCAATTCAGTGCAAGAAATGGACAGCTAATGAGGAGATATTCACTGAAATTGCCCAAAAGTGTATTGGACTAGAATCACATACTCCATCTGTAAAGTCTTAAATTAACTTACTGACTTAAGTTTTTCAAAACCTAAAGTTTAACATCTATAAATCCTGAAATGCAGTTGAAGTGTATTTCGGGGTATCTATCAGGGAGACGGTGTCTCCTCAGCACAAAAACTAAAAAAAAAAACACACCTCAGTCTGTGTGTGCTAGAGCCTGTCCTGGGGCAATGGGAGCAAGGACAGTAAATCTGGCACATGCTAAGTATCCAAACATGCTAACTAGCTTTGTTTCTCCAGAATAACAGATCCCTTTAAATGATTAGTCAAATAATCATTAGTTGCAGGCCTGCTACATTGTCATAACTCTGGAAGGTTAATAGTAACAGTGAACAAAGCCCTGCAAGGGTCACGATGAGAATTTCTTGATTAGCGTTTCCTGGCAATATGGTTTACGTTGTTTCTGATCCATACAAACAGCTTAAATTAATGAAATAGATATAATTAGAGCTGAAAAGTCAGTCCAGACAGTGAAAGAATCGGAGGGGAAATAATTTTTGCATTTTTTGTGATGAATTATCTACCTTTTAGACTCATTATTTTTTGGTTCTGTTTTAACTAATAACTCTGGGGAAGAAAAGAAGCTCTGACTAGCTGTGACTTTGCTGAAGCAGGAATAATGTATGACACAGAAAACCCAGGTTTCATCTGCTGAGTCTAATCTGTTGAACGTGTCACTGAGCATATACCTGGAATTAACACACACACACACACACACACACACACACACACACACCTCTAATCAGCTCAGGTTTCTACATCCAGGCCTCTTACTTGGACATGATCCTGATAGCTGATCCCTCACGCCACCACAGTTCACTTCCTGCTCACATGGTCCTCCTTTTCTGTCTAGACTTGAGTCTTCTTTGATGCGTCACAATCCAAATAGTTCCTGTAGAGAAAAGAAAGATTATTTCAAGTGTCTGTATTCTCAGAATTTAACTGAGTTAAAAGCATGTGAAGTTGACAAGACTCCAATGTACTGTTAAAATGAGGTGTAACCGTGTATTTATGTGTCCCATCATCCTCCAGGCCAGAGCTGCTGGAGCAGCTGTGGAAGACCAGAGCAGAGAAGAAGAAACTGAGGAAGACCATCCGAGAGTTTGAGGAAGATTTCTATCAGCATAATGGAAGGTAGGTGGGAGAGACACACCACACTGTCTCTGGGGGAAAAAAAAACAGCCACCAGATAACAAAGCTGAGAACACAACACAAAGACAAATGGTAACTGTTCTACATTTATATGTGTCCTTTTCTAATAACTTCATTTCTGTTATATGTCAGTGCCCTTTGTTTGATATAAATCACTCTGGACTGTCTAACATTTTATTAGGCTTTTAATCATATTGTAACATCAGCAGTAGAACAACACGTGTCGTCAATACATCCCTGTCGTGTTGCAACCACAGTGAGAACAACATGAAGTGTGTTAGATTGATCCACCTCTTCATTGGCTGCATCGGCTGTAATTAGGGCAGAATGTTGCCGTGTCAGACTGCAATCAGTGCTGCTGTTCCCTGTCAGAGGCACTGGCCTGTTTGATAGTCACCAGCTGGGCACACTCTTTCTGCAATAGAGTAGAATGAAGTTTAGGGCGAAGTAGACGTTGCTAAAAAAAAAAAAAACTGCTGAAATGTTCTGCAAAGTCCCACAACCCACAAGTTTGGGAACCAGACTACACATCGCAAATACCTGTGGAGAACGGTCTCCATGTCAGATTAGGTGATAATGGTGGTTTGAAATCCTGCTTCAACTTTGGCAAGAGAAATGTCAGAATACATGTTAAACCTCAACCGAACAACTGTCGATCTTTGACAACTTGTATGATGAGAAAAGGTGTTGAGGCAGGAGCTGGCACAAACATGGAAGGTAAAACCCAACGTCTTGACACACCAGTCTGTCTGCTGGACTGGATTGTCTGATTCTGGGAAAATGCTGTCTGGAAAGAGATGATGAACGCCTTTATCACAGCCTCACAGCCTGCAAGTGGCAGGTACTTGAGAAGGGCATGGAAATGAAATCGAAGAGAGTTTTTCCACAGAGGTGGCTGTAGTCGTGCCAAGCTATGCCATGGATGGCTGCCAGCAGTTGAGCTGTGCTGGTACACTGTGAGTGCTTTTCACGGTGCTGCTCAGCAAGCTAACAACTTTTAGGTATGCTGGTCACAAACTGCAGCCTCTCGCCGGTTCTATTTATCTCTGTAATATGCAAAAATTATGTGTAGATCCAGTAAAGCTACATGTGCACATATTTGGTAGACTAAAGTCGTTTTTATGGAAGTAACGTCGCTCGTACTGACATTGGAGCTCCACTAACGGGGTGACGAACACACTGGATTTCTTATTACTTTTTGACAACAAAAACATCTGCTGGATTTTAACATGAACCAACAAGTACTGGCAAGGGTTCGTTTTGCATCTGCAGTAGCTCAGCGCAGCTTCGATATGGCTGGAAGTGATCAGTAACCAGTCTGAACCAAACACAGCAGGGAAACTAAACTCCAGCACACAGAGGTTCACAAAAAAATCTACAAAAGCAGAGAGAGCTCAACAAAGACTTTTAAAAAAGGAGTTTGTTCCCAAGTTTCTAGCTCAGATGCACAGGTTAAGCCACTGAGGAAAAGGCGACGCAGCACGACATGGAAATGAAAGCACCTGACGCCGGCTAATAGAAAAATCTTACAACCCCCTCTCTCTCTCTCTCTCTGCTCTGCTATAGGAACGTTCAGAAAGAGGACCGGGTGCCGATGCTGGAGGAGTACAGAGAGTACAAGAGGATCAAGGCCAAACTCCGTCTCCTGGAAGTCCTCATCAGCAAACAGGATTCCTCCAAATCCATCTAGACCCTCATCAGACACCTGCTACCACCACACACATCATCAGCGCCCATCACTGCAGCGAGGCCACGCCCAGGACCAGCCATCACACTCGGGAGGGTTTAATAAACACTCCAGCCAACACCAACATGCAGATTACATGACTTCCCACCTGTGTGACCTCCTCATGGTATGCTGCAGTCAAGTGATGGGGAAACAAAGTGGAAGCGATTTGGGCGCGTTCATTAAAATTGCCGCGTAGATGCCACAGTGTAGCCTCTTTGTTCACACTGGTTGTAGTCAGACCTTCACCAGTCGAGGAAAGTCTCCAGTAACGTTTTTAGGGGCTTCTAGACATTACCTGCAATTTAAATACAAGAACCAATGTAAAGTTTGAGCTCTTTGGTTGCTATTTTCACACCCATTCAGACCCTACTCCTGAAGAAGTGCTTTGTAGTGGAGTAAAAGCTATTAAACTACCTGTGACTGGTCAAACAGTCGCATTGAGTCTGTTTGCAGACAACATTCAGTTTGTAACCAAACACTGGTTGCTGCTGCTGCTGCCGTTGCTGCTGTCTGTATTAGGACTGGAAAGAAGGCTGAGCAATTAGTTAACATTAACTAAAACAGCACCAACATAGTGACCATATTGTGTCATTTAGTGCAAAAGTTACATCCCAAAGGCTTTTGTTTTTCTTTCTTAAATCAATCTAATGTCTGCAAGTAAAACAGGCTTTTTATTACACACCAAACTAAAGTAAGTTGACATTTTTAAGCGTTTCGGTCTCAAATTGTTTCTGTTTGAATGAATCTCATTTAGCTGTATGTGACTACAGCTAATCATAGAACAGCTACCTAATAAGAGTCCTTGCCAAATATCACAATCCCCAAGTTTATAAGTACTTTAAAAGTGATATTAAACATGCGATTTTACAGATTTTTTTCCCCATGACCTGATTGCAGCAGCACCACTGGTTAAATTTAAACTGGCTCATGGCTGATACCTGCTGCCTCAGTCTGACTACATATCATCTAAAGCACGGCAGCAGTTTAAAAACATGGAGGAAAAGGACTCATCACTGTGTTTGTCCTCATCGTCGTCTCACCAACTTGACTTAAGACTTTGCACTCGTGTCTCATGTCTGTTTTCCCCGTGTTCTGACGGGGAAACAGAAACACATTCTGACTTTTTAATTTCAGGAACTTTTCTTTTGTCAATCTTTGTTCTTTGAATCTTATCGGACAGCTCGAGGACTGGCATTTTAGACACTCTTCACTTAAGACACTTCTTCATTTGGGACGCCACACACTGTGTCAAGGTTCCCACTTTTGTGTCAACTTATCTCCCTTATTTTAATGATAATAATTCACCATCCTCACATCCTGGATGTTTCACCTTCTGACTGATTTTAAAATTCATTTACAAAGTTTAAAAACAAGTTTGTGAGTGTATTCTTGTTTTGTTTTTTTGTTTTGTTTTGTTTTTTACAAAAAAAAGGTGTATGCTTATGTGTTTGTGAGATGTTTTCCTGAATGAGAAACTGTTGTATTCCAAGAGAAAATGGAAAAACAACAATGATTAGTAGTAGTAACTCTGATTAAGCCCGATCCCAATTTCCTTCAGTAATTTCTATTCTTTAGTATTTTCTTCAACTTTTTGTTTTTCCCTGGAAGATGTTCATCAGTTGGCACACAGTGGTGTCACCTGTTTTTCTCCGTGACAAAAAACAATTTGAGTTCAGTTCCCTGTGAGCGTCTGGCAAGTAAAATGCTGCTTTTAGGTCGTCGTACGCTCAGACATGTGAGTTTTTAGGTCATATGGATTTGATTTTAATAGCACTTGAACGTGGCATTAGACAGAAGATGCTCATAGAAAACAGTCCAACTCAGATAAGAGTTTTTGTTGTTGATGGACACAACTGACACAGAAATCCAAATTCTCCACTTGCTGACTTTTCTCCTTGTTTTCTGTTCGTTTTGCTGCGTGAAGGCGTGGCAGGTTCTGAGGAATAGTGGGTGATAAATTGTGAAGGGACGAGCCAGTATCTGGTCCACGTTGCTTCTTCATCCCAGAATCCATAAAAGCATGTTGGCTGGTCGGTCGGCTGTTGTTGGTTAAGCTTTGATGATGTCTACGAGGTGCCAACACTGCCAGCACTGATTTAAATTGCAGCGAAACAACTCTGTCGGTGTCGAAGGTGTCGTTTGTACGTTCTACAGTGAAGCAAAGGCATTGGTTGGTCAAATGTGCAGTTCTGGTAAAGTTTGATTTCCTGCTGGCAGGTCAAATGAGGGTAGGCGAGGAGGAGAATGCCAACGAGCTCAACCTCTTCATTTTTCTTCTTCTTTGAGGCCATCTTATCTTGCTTGTAGCAGACAGAATTCGAGGTATCAGTGAGATAAAGAAATGTCCAACAGTCCCTGAATTTTGGCTTCAGCTGCTAAGTTTGTAAACCGGCTGTTTGTCATGTGATGTTTTTTAATTATTCTTGGCAGGTAAAGAGGCTGGTTACTTGCATTGTGTTTGTTTTAGGCAGATAGACACAGTTGATGTACATTTCTCTGCCTGAATCAAAGCTGACTGCAGTCTTTAGTCTGTAAGTGGACAGCAGATGTCACGGTTTGAAACTGAACCTATGAATGAGACTTAAAGTTTTTGAGATTGCGTGTTTGTGAGGAATGGGGTGGGGGTGTGGTGTGCATTTGTTGGGACAGTGAGTTAAAGGTTTGATGTAAAGAAAAAAAAAATGTTATTTGCACAGCATTCACAGAATGCAGCCCTTTTGAGTTTTTTTCATTTGTATTTCTAGAAATGAAGCACTACTTCTATACAAATATAAATATATACTGTACATAAGAAACACCCGAAGGAATGAATGTCAGAAATGTTTAAATTATTTCAAACATTACGTTTGGCCCCCTTTGGTTCATTACATTTGTGATACCCTGAGAATGTGTTTTTTTTAATTATAAATATTGCTAATACTATCATAACCATTATTTTGTGTGATAACGACAACAATAATAATCCTTTTGTATCTACTCACTAACTGTAAAACCAGCTGTAGACGTTAGTCTGGCACTGTGTGTGGAAGATCACACATGAACCTGCTCTGTTTTATGAATTATTTTATCGCTCTGTGTAATATAAGCTAATATAGAAGCAGTACTGTAGTGTGCTTGCATGGCAAACGAGAACATAATAGTATAAAAAAAATCATGATGTATTGTTTCCATTATTTGTGCCATGAAGAAGCAGCAATAATAAAAGTTTGCGTGGAGTTTTTCTAAAGTATCAGGTCATGGGTGATGATGGGTTGGATCATTTAAGGTACAATGTGTTTTGTTTTGTTTTCCACATGTTGTCTCTCACACACACACACACACACACACACTCTGCTTAGACGGTGTGTTTTTACCACCGCATCACATTGGCACTGCTGAAAACCAAAATATCAATACATTTGGGAAGGTGAACAGGGATTGAAAAGCCAATGACAGATGTATCATATCAGAAAACATTCCAGTTTTTAAATCATCCTTCACAAAGTGGAAACAATCCATCGTCAATCTCTGAAGGGCTTTTACTTTAGTTTTTACTTTTTTTTGGAGTCTGACAAGGTGAAGAGTTGATTTGTTTGGCGCCTCAGTTTCAAGATTTCAAGTGAACAAACTGTGTGGTTTTTTTTTTTTTTGTTGTTGTTGTTTTTCATTGTGCCTGCAGCCGAGTGGTAAAATTCACAAGTGGTTCACACGTTCTAAACTGTAAATGTGTTCCGTCTTTGTCAGTGTACAGTATCCTTCATCTCACACTTACCCATCCGACGTGCATGGTTGTTTCACAGACCGGGAATTCACAGCAGAAGTCTTCATCAAAGATGTCTCTTAGGTCAGCGCTCCTCCTGGAAATGATTTAGAGATGATCAGTTTTTTTGGTCAAAACAGTAACAGACAAAATAGCAGATATATTTTTTACAATCTGTAGGGAAATTTAAATAATAAAGTCTCTAAATCTGTTGAATTTAAAAGAAGTAATCGTCTTGCTGCTTTAGGAAAGTTCACATTTGCGAACGTACAGTTAGAAATTAGCCAGTTTTTCTTTTAATCACAAACTGTGCAGTGAACAGTCTGACAGCAAAAAAAAAATAAACTGACATCTTTGAAACTGACTTGTGCTACAAATTCCTTCAACCAGAGAGGACTTCAGGCGGGGCGGGTTGTAAACCGCTCCCTCCTGCTTCCTCGGTTCGATCGACATGTGACGCTGTGTTTTATCGCATCAATATGATGTATGTATCTATAAATGTTTTCTTACTTTGTGAATGCTTTTTCTGTTGTTTCTTCATTAACTAAAAAGGAAGAGAAAATACAATCAGTAACAAACATTTACACGTGAAAATAAAATTTAAAAGCTTGCCACACAACCTCTTCTGCTTTCTGAGTCAAATAAACAGAAGTAAACTATAAACTGGTCGTGCTCTGTCGACTTTGCCTGTATAAATTAAATTGGGGAGGGGGGAGTAGTAACAAAATAAAACAATAATTACTGCTCTCATTCAGTGTTCTACCCATAAAAATTAGAACCATGTTTAAATCAACATCTCTAATATTGTATGATACACTCGTTTAACATAATTTTATTTCAGTAAATCCATATGTATTAAGCAAGAAAAGTGCTCATAAAGTAATATTTAATTCAGACAGATTTATTTTTCACTTACAGTCACTGTTTGTCAGGGTGGAGAGTAAAAAAATATGCTCACAAAAATTCCCAATTTATGCTACTTTATGCTTGTATTCCACAACATTTATTGGACGGCTTCAGTCACTAGTTTTCAGATTAGGAGTTTACAAACATCACCAGATGGTAATTTATAAGGAAGTTTTGCAGGTTGAACTACTATATGAAGCAGGTAAAATGAGCTCTAAAGACAAACTGTAGCAATGAGGTGCTAATTACAATGTATGAGGTCGTTCTGTTTAATGACTAGTATGGTCACAGTCCTATTAGGAAGTAT
>NW_007577935.1:611331-637707 GCF_000690725.1 Stegastes partitus | reverse complement strand
GACACTTTTCCCACTACATGCTACATCCTGACAGGTTTTTAGGACATTCTGAAACGTGACCTTTTTTGACAAAAACGACATGCTATAGTATGACTTTTTTTTTTTGAGGCCCGAATACATAAAGTATTTTTTTTCAGGAAGTTACCCAAGATGACTGGGATTGGTTTACAGATGTACAAACAAGTCAGTGTTTTTTTCTTTACTATAATAGAATAATCATGAGGTGCAGGCAGACCATTCTTCACAGCTCTGACGGTCTGGTTATGTAAGACTCATTTCGGAATTTGTAGTTAACTTAAAATTTAATCCTGACTTACTGGCTTTTTCTTAGAAACGTTTTCTATCACTGTATTTCTGGAAGTATTTGAATCACTGATGAAACCCTGAAAGATACAAAAGGTCACATTTACATTTTTTCAAAACAGGATTTTTATTGCTGCTCTCCAGCAACATGCTCCAACATGCAATGCATCCTCACGTTCGTCTTTACTACAGCACAGTCCTTAAAAGATATTATTGCTCCTATGAAATCCTGGCTCAGTTTTTACGGCTGTTTGTCTTCACACAATCCCCCCCATCTACCACAGCAGGTGAACAAGGCTAGGTATGGGGGCAAAGTAATAATTCTGACACATTACTTAACGATATGCATACTTGGCCAAAGAGCTTCAGCTGCATTATATCTCAGCGTTTTTCAGCTTGTCAAAACCAGAACCAGCCATAACACCAGAGTATCACCAGGGAGTAGGGTTGGGAAACAAATTCACAGAAAGGAGGAGAGGGAGAGAGTACCATATGTGGGTGAGAAACATGTTCTCATACAGGCTGTTTTTCTTTTGTTTCAGCTGCACGGCCCCACCTTAAATGAGGACAGGGAGTAGGGGAGCGCACTGGACAGAGAAGGAGAGGGGAGAGGTAGATGGGAATTCATTGAAGAATTGGGCATAATGTGCTCTGGGCAGTCCCCGACCCAGCTGTTTTCCATTCAGTGGGAGCCTGAGCGGTGAAATGTAGCAGGGGTGGGAAAGACATGCAGGGAGAGAGAAGTGGAGGAGAGGAAGAGGAAGAGGAGGAGGAGGAGGAGGAAGAGAGAGAGAGAGACAGTAAAACATGGTGTGAGACACCTCATGTAAAGGTTATGATGATGGCCATTTAAGTGGAGCAGTCTGCTTGTCTCCCTTTTGTTTCTCTTACAAAACTAAACTACAGCATGCTTGGGAGATTCACACTCCCCTTAAAGGAATGAGAGCTGTTTTCAGATGCAAGTATTTAGCTTTTAGAGATATACATTCCACCTTTTGATGAAGAAAATAGTCCATCTTTTGCTACAGCCACCCACTACCCCTAGTGTCACTCATTATACCTTTACCATCGTTATTGATCATCCCCTTACCTTCTGTTTGCAAGTATATGCAAACCAATCACTTCTGTATTTACATACTGCACCCTCCCAACTGTTTGACCAAACTGTATAAAATGTTTTACTCTGCAAATGTTCAGGGTTTATCTTCGCAGATTCACGCTGTGCGTTGGTAAGCCCACCATATACCGGAACACTAATAAACACCCCCACTACAACAAACTGCACATTAAGGCCAATGGGTACATTTTTTTCAATAATTCTTACACCTGTGCACCTTACAATAAGTGATTTCTCTCCATCCGCTTCCTGCAACGTCTTTTTCTTTCCTATACAAAGTAATAGCAGCTACGTCATCTGAGGCTCCCATCAAAAGCTTTGGACACATTCAAGAGGTCGAGGAGAGGTCAGTCGTAACTATTGTGCTAATCTTAGTAATACTAAACCTGTAGAGAACATGTTATGCTAACCAACAGCAGCAGATCAAGTTTTGCATTAAGCACAAATCTATTATTTCAACACCATCCTACAAATGTGTTGACTTCTTTGACCATCATACCACTTGTTCCTGCTTTAGTATTTGTGGATTATTTTTTAGTAAATCATACAAAAACATAATGCAAGCATTTTAAAATGACAGAAACAGCTGAGTGTTTGCATCTATAATACGAATTTAAATAACAGACAATAACCAACTGGCCTATCTTGCTTTGGTTTGAGTGCTGCGGTGTAACTGACCACAGATTAGATGTGTCTTAATGTGGGCTCAGAGAACATAAGCAATTTGTTGGAAATTTCTCTAGAAAGAGGAAAAAGATATCAGTGAAGCAGGACGTTATGACACCTCTTCTTATCTCATGTAGGTTCTTTCATCACTCAATGAGCCCAACTACATGCAGGAACTTTCTTTTTGAATGTCACAGTTTGTGACCTTTTGATACACCGAGAGCACCTCACTGAAACACAACATTGTGGTGATATCATATTAAAAATGGCACTAGGAGGCTCCAGATATCTTCTCTTTGCTTTTTAGAATTAAAGCAAACAGGCACAAACCTTAAAGGGGCTGGTATTATTAGCATAGATAAGCTTAAGTCACTTTTTTTTCGACACAGGTTTCTTAATCTGCTGGCAGCAGAGTCACTGCAGCACGTTAGTGTGTGCACACAGTCCCGCAGAGTTTAAATGACTCTGCAGTCAATACTTTTGCCCTTCTCATATCCCATCTACTCTCCATCTGAAGCACCAGGTTACACAAACATCCAGTGGAAACCCACACACGATCCACCTCATCTACCAGCGTTCATGTTTTACTCAATTATTCCTGTTCAGGGTGAAAAAGGTCCTGAGCCTCTCCCAGCATACATTGCTCCCCAGGAGGGAAAACATCCGGAACCGCTCCGTCACTGAGCCAGCGCAGACTGTTTCTCACATTTTCATTCAGAACCTTTTTTTTTTTTCATGCGACTTGTATTTCTTGTGAAAGCAGAACATGTGAAGTCTGCAGTCTGACAGAGTGGGCACTGGAGGCTCTAGGGGATGGTGGAGTTACTAAGACCTGGCACCAGCGCTCTGTCTCCAACTGCGGGAAAGCAGACACCACAGACCTTTGCCATTTAATACATGATGCCTCCAAGTGGCAGCGAGGCAGGGGAGCCGGGTAGAAGAAGGCCCGCTGCCAGAAGTGTCCTGGTCTCTCAGTATGAGCAGTGGGCACTTAAGTTTCTGACAACTCCCCCCTGAAGCTCCCCTCTGAACCAAAGACCTACTGTGCTTTCTTTCTAATGGACACATATGGTTTTCTTATGCAGAGAGGGACTACAACCAATATTTTTGGTTTTATCCTGCATTCAGTCTGACTTGAGCGCCATGTGAAAAAGCACAACTTCCTTTATTCTTCTGAACGAGGCTACGGCAAGTTTGCCAACGCTGGGTCATCCAGTAAAAAGATCAAACCGGGCCCATCTTTTTTACCACCGCGCAACATGTCAACACATCCCCCCGCGTTAGCCGATCAAATGCATGCATGCAAACACTCCTGGTGGTAAACTTTGTAACACGAACGCTGTGTTTCTGCTCTTTTAATCATCTAGACCAGAGATAAAATAATTGTTGTTGTGATAACTTTCCAGAATTTTAAATCTGAGAGTACAAACAGCTGTGCAGCAGTTTTGGCCTTCGATAAGCTTTTTGTAATGAATTAAGCTGTTGCTCAAACCGTATTTCCTGGATGATATTTCATGCCATACCAGTACCTGAAGCAACATACCAACACTTTGAGCTGTTCTCTCTCTGAACACCCACTTACCTTCATGTGAGGTGGTTTAGATTATGCGGCCAAACTGTTTGGCTTGTTTGCAACCTGCCTGATCCTCTGAAAGCCTGTGCACCATAACTGCAGCAATGTCAGCATGTGAACATATCTGAATAATTAATACAGTGAGTGTAATATTATCATAACTGATGGAAAGGATCATGAAAAGTTCACGAGCTTAAAAGCTCTGGGAAAAAGCTAGTAAGTGGACACTCAGTGAATAGGCTTCTTTTTTTGTCAAACAGAGATATAATGGCCAAGCTGGAATTTTAAATCAGAGAAAACTGCATCTGCATTCCAAGTTTGGGAAGCTGAATTAAGTGAGGCATGTGATGAACATCATGCTGTATTTTTTTGCTTTCGCCCACTGTTCAAACAGCACAGAGCGGATGAGGTCTTCCCCTACACCTGGCGAATATGACCTCTCAGGAAGGACATCCAGTTCATGAATGGTGATGATTTATAGCACCTGAGAGAAGAAATGCTAATTCGTTTAATGTCAAGACGTAATTTGTGGCAAGTTGCTTGATTCATATCAAACATCTGGAAGGCACTATGATTTCTTATGTGCTGGTGATAATAAGGCGATTTTCACACAGTGGAAATGGATGTGTGTGTGTGTGTGTGTGTGTGTGTGCCTGCCTGGCTGGTTTTGCTCCTGCTGACAGAGTAATGGATCTGTTCATTGTTGCATGTAGACGGTGTGTGATGTATGAGATTCATTTGAAATTCTCTGTCTTAAATGAGGCACTCACATGTCTCCATATGGGAGGATATAAACTCGAAGGCCGATGCATTGAAGGAAAATGAACAGAAGTTGTTCATTTTTGCGGTCATCGTTGCTGTGAAACGGTTCTGATCGTTGTCTTCCATCCAATATATTTCCCTTAATGTAAAGCCCATTTCATGCACAATAAATATGCCAAAAACACAAATGGCTGCAGTGGTGTAAAAAATAATAAAAGATTTGTTATACGGGAGATTTTGAAATGAGGTAAATCGAGGGTAAATTCACTTAAATGCCAATTAAATCAGATGTTTAAAAAGCATTTAAATGGACTGCTTGCGTACACTTAATTTGTCTTATATATATATTATAATAGTTTACATTTGAGTTAGTTAGATGTGCAAAAAAAATGTATCTAAATGAAATAATATGACACATTTCCTTGTAATTCCATTATGCAATTCATTTTATTGCCAAGTTGATTTTGAGTATAGTAACAAACAAAAAAAACATGACATTTTTCACATTGGCTTTTAATAAAAATAAAAGCCTTATCAACATGATTTTATCAAGACACCATAATTAAATGAAATTATTATAAAAACCCACAATTGAAATTTACACAAAAAAATTAACTATAAAACATTTTTGACATGCAATAAATACATTCATTTCACTAAAGCAAAGTAAGATCAATATTGACACTGAAAAGCAGAAAATGCAAAAAAAAAAAAAAAAAATACTGTTTGGTTTAAAGTATTGCTTTTAATTGTCTTTATGGTATGAACTGCTGTAAAACCACAAAGCAAAACACTGAACACTGCTGATGTTTCGTGCACATCTGCTTCATGCCTGCTGCAATAAGATCCCGTCTTCCATTTTTTTAAAAAAACAAAAAAGTTCATTTCCATTGTAAATTTCTCATGTATGTATTCTGTCATGTGTTTTTCCATCCATTCACAACTACTACTGTCTGCGTGGCGGTCTGTCGTGCTGCTGAACTTTCTCATCCCTGAACCACAGTCGGGTGCATCCACCTCAAAACGTCAGAGTGATCTTCATTAGATCATAATCCATCATTTCTACACATCAACTTTTTCCAAAAACCAAAATAGACTCCTGCATGTGTGTGTGTGTGTGTGTGTCTTGTAAGTGTGTGTGATTACCCTGAGGCTCTGTAACATTTTGGCACCGGTTTCTGCGTGTGTCGAGTGGAAGCCGTCAGTGGAATCGGCTTTTCTTTTAAAAATGGCTTTTTCTACAAGAAGCGACACTCCAAACGGAGCAGGGCAGCCTAATTAAATCTGACCTAATCTGGAGCAGCAGTCTGCCATCCAGCTGTGTGTTTACGTGTGTGTGAGTGTGTGTGAGTGTGCTCAAGAGATATACAATCGAATGCTCCCCCCCACCCCACCCGACACTAACTTTCACTCCTCTGAATTCCTGCTTGTTTTGTCCTTGCTCTTTTTGTTTGTCTTCAAATTTAAACTCCCGGAGCAGAAGTTGCACACTGTAAACGAAAAAAAAAAAAAAAAAAGATTCAAGCCAGGAGTCCGCTCAGTCTGCTCTGTATGTGTTCAAGGTAGAGAAAGAAGCAGAGATCCAAGCTAAACACATGCAGGAGGACATAGGCAGGCAGTCCTCCCCCCCTTCACTATTCAACTACAAAGAGCCTACTGTGGGTCATGTGCTGATTGGGTGATAATTGTTAGGTCTGGAAGGAGGATGTCATCTCAGAGGGCACACTGACATGAATGTTAACACTAAAAACCTGACAATGACCTGCGGCAATCAACAATGAAAAGGCAAAAAAAAAAAAAAAGTCCTCACAAGATAATTTGCCAAAAGAGGAAATTTAAACAGTAAGCTCACTGACGGGTGGAAAAAAGAGGTGAACAGACACACAAAGCAGCCAGTTTTCCTTTGTTATTTACTGAAGGTTATGACTATCAAGCACAAGCTATTTTTCTCTCCGTTTCTGGTTCTTTTCCTCGCAACCCCTCTCCCTTACTTGTTCTCTCCATCTCAGCGCATGACTTGGCTGGTGCAGCCGAGGCCCCACTCAATTGTGCAATTTCATACATGTTTACTTTACTGGCATCTTTCTGAGCATATTTTCCCTGAACATTTCCCCTCACATTATTCTGCATTTCCTCTACAACAATATGCTGTCTTTAATCTCCCCTTTGTAAGCCGTTTCTTGGCGTGGGGATCAGAATACAATAACGATGTCAGATTTTTTTGCCTTTGGCCCATCATCCGCTGTATTTTAACACATGCCACAAAGTTCATTTTGGAAATTGATCAGGGCTTAAAGAAAAAGAAAGTAGCTCTTCACATAAACATTTAGACAACTGTCTTCTTCAGCATGAAAAACAGCTGGAAGTAAGTGGATCATGGGAGAAGGAGGGAGGCGGCGGGTGCTGTGGGTCAGCGGTTTGTGTTAAGTGTAAGAAGAGAGAAGGCACAGAGAGAGGTAAAGAGGGAAGCTGTGAGCTTTGAGGGGACGAGGGCGGTGAACGAGAGTGGCCAAGGGAGGAAGAGGAGGAACGCTAAAAGGAAGCAAAGTGCCCGAGGAGAGGCAATTGTGGGACTTTCTAGGGGATCACAAGAGTAATAAAAAATCACAATACAATGATTTTTCCAGAAAAGTGCCGTTCAGAGGAATAAATCTAAAGCAGCTGCTTGTAATAAAGACTCTTGAAAGTGTCAAATATCTCCCTTGTACTTCACCCTGCTACACTGTGGGAAAGCATCCAGACATGTAGATGGACAGGTGCACTCTGCGGACACATCAGAAAAACCTCGCACACATACACTCGTACAAATTATTGCAAGAATCACTTGTTTTGCTGAAGGCACGTTTGCATTAGCTGAGTGAAGAGTCAGATTTTGGTTCGATTATTGGTATTATTTGGCTGTAGCTTACATTTAAACCTCGTAAAAAAGAAATATGTACATTCGACAGTAGTGACCTTTCTGCGCTGTAACCTCATGATTAGCCACATGCAGGACGGCTTTGGTAACAAAGTCGGTCGGAAGTTTAGCTCGACGGCGCGACTCGTGAAAAAACTACAAAGATTGTCGCTGAGTTTTGTTTTCGAGCATCGAGGACGTCTGCTAAGTGCTTCAGTCTTTTTGGCACGCACCGTGAAATACAATAAATGTCAAACGGCGACATGATTGCCGACTCTTCAGGACCACGCAGCCTGTCAAGAGTCGCATTGGTGACCTTGGGCCCGCTGCTTGCTGCTGCTAGAAAGCTTAAAGGCATGCTTTGCATTTTTGAACATTAAACCTAAACCCTTTTTTGGTCGTGCACGGTGCTGCTGGAGCTCATCCAGGTCCCCGTTTTTTTTTTTTTTACTTCTATATTGTTAGTGTTAAAAAAGTTACAGGCCTGGGATGGTTGCCATAACATGAGAGAGGAGTGAAACGGCCAAAAAAAAAAAAAAAGAAAGAAAGAAAGAAATCAAACCACATCTCATAGTTGGTGGTTTATGTTACTGCACTAATATGTGCATCCATTCTATAAAAAATAGAATTAATGTAACTAATAAACCCTTTTTAAATGCCTACTTATATAACATCTTCATCCAAACCACTTTGGTGGCAACGAGGGATTTTCTGGCTTGGGGTGTCAAATAAATAACGTTAACAAAGGCAAAATGCATAAAAGCCCATGGGGTGAGTGGCTACACCAGTAAATTGAAACAAGACTCATCTAATTTGATTAAGTGAAAACAACCACAAAGCAAAAGAAATACTGCCAGTTTTTTTTAATTATGATTTACGCTACACTTTCTAAGCTCTTCATATTAATTACGGGCATAATATCGAGTAACTATCGTGAAATAATCAAGATTTAAATCCCCCCAACATCCTCAGATCGTAACAAAACGTCTGAGTGGCTCACCGTGCAGCCCTTGAAAGCCCACAATGTCGTATTGCCGTGATACTGAGCAGAAGTTTATTCCCAAAGAGCAATAAAGGGAAGGAAAAGAGAAGATACAGCCTACTTGTTTTCTGAATGGAGAGTTTTAGAAGTTCGAAACAGGCTTTCATACTGAGACAATGGCTCGCGTCCACCCTGCTGTGCTCTCCCTGCTCCTCTCCCTCCCCATTCTCCGTCTCTCTATCTGCCTCTGAGCAGAAACACACGGCACATCCTGCTCAGCACAACACACCAGCCAAAAGTTCACTTCCTGCTCCTCAGCGCTTCTCCTTCACACCAGCCCTATTCCCAGGGCATGCATTAGCAGCCCCTCATACGCTCAAATAGCATAGCGATACACAAACAGACAAGCAAATGCTTCCCCTTTCTATAGATACACCACCCCTCCTCCTCCTCCTCCTCCTCCTCCTGCTACGTCGGACGCGTTAATGCAGTTAAGCAAATTTCAAACGGCGCACATCCTTCTGAAATCTTCGAGCTTTATCTTTCTCTTCCCTCTCGCACAGATTTGAAGTGACAGTGGAAACACTTTGTGTTATTTTAATGGCGTTTGGCAAGGGAAAATGCAGAGACACGTTTTCATTTCAGCTACTAAATAGGAGAGAGTGAGGTGACTGAAATTCCCACGGCTGACATCCGCCTGTTCTAACACGTACACGCATGTGAGGATCAAGTTCTT
The DNA here is from genome assembly GCF_000690725.1 of Stegastes partitus. Lineage (NCBI taxonomy): Eukaryota > Metazoa > Chordata > Actinopteri > Pomacentridae > Stegastes > Stegastes partitus. The sequence goes on along the minus strand of NW_007577935.1, from coordinate 628,672 downwards.
ACTACCAAAGTTTCACTTAATTTGTTTTTTTTCTTTCTTTCTTGTCACAGAGCTGAACAACAAAATCTCTAAACTCGAAGAAGCACAAACTGGCTTCCTGTGTGGTTCTGTGCATGTACGACCTCTGTCTGACTCTTGTCAAAAGTTCACTAACCTCTGGAGAAAAGAGGCCAAACAATATGAGGGCAGTTTTTATGCTCAACTGCTCATCTGTTTAAGGAAGTAAGAATAATGCACCATGTCTTGTGAGCAAAGAGAGATTTCAAAACGCAAAACGCTTGTCATCTAGATTTTACTGTACGTGACGCTAAAACCAAAGATCAATGCCGTGTTACTGACTAAACTGTGGATCGGAAATTCTTAAAAACAGTTAAGGTACTATCAAGATGACTTGGCCTTATGTTTGAACAAAGGTCAGACCGACAAACGCCTCTGTGAGGACGACACAATAGAAAATGTATACCGCATAGTACAATAAAAACAAAAAAATGTTAATATCACATGTTATCTCCCCACCATTAAACTGCAACAAGAAATGTATAAACACAAAAATAACCACAGGTTTAACACAGGACAACTGCCCTGTTAGTAAGAAAATTTACAAAAGTGTGTCAGTGTGTGTGTGTGTGTGTGTGTGTGTGTGTGTGCATGTGTGTGTGTTTGTGTGTTGATGTTGTTGATCTAAGGTTTACAAAAGCTTAGCATCCCCATGCTGGGTTCAGTCCTGAGGTAAGCACCAGTTTCACGTGCGCTGCTTTCAGTTCAAATTAAAATGAAGTAAAGAAAAGTAAGTGACAAGAAACAACATGTTTGATATGATCATATGCTACAGAAGAGAAGCCCTTAAATTATTGTTACATAAAAAGAAGAAACAATTGCAAAAGTTAGGCACATTGTCTGTATTTTCTTTCTTTTTTTTTTTTTTTTTGAAGCCTTTAAGATTCACTACGTCTATCACAGTGTATTTATGGCTTTAGTCTTCACATTCACCCACTGAGGTTGGCATTGGCACTATAGTGGTCACACAATCTGAATGAAGGACTAGTAAAAGAGGAAAAAAAAAAAGTGGAAAAAGAAACAAAGAAAATAAAAACATGTTCTTTGGAATAAAGATTTAAAGACAAGAATGTGCCTTCAACCTGCAAACCTGTAAGTGCTCTTTTGTTTTTCAAGCTGGAGGAGCTGCTGGTCAGCCAACACACAAATATGTCACTCTTTGTTTCCGCATTTGATACCAGCAGAGGAGAGAGGCTAGACTATTTGCTGGGTCCGGGATATGATGTTAATAAGTGGATCAGAGGAGCAAGATGGCAGGCATGAAATGGGACATCATGCCGGCGAGCAGTGCGAATTGTCCAGGAGAAAGTGAGATTTCACAGGGATTACTGAGGCGCAGCAGCTGGGGAGCGCTGTTCACCCGCTGGCTTCCGAGGAAGACCCACAAACCCCTTCTTGTGTTCGTATCGCTGACAGATTAGCAGCTCGCTATGTGTGTGTGTGAAGGGGGAGCCTATATGCATCCGGTGTGTGTGTGGAGTGCTTCTAAGGCAAAGGGCTGGATGCAGCGCTCACTTTGGCCTGTCAACAGTAGCAGGGCTCCCAGACAACAGACTACAGGGGAGGGAGGTCAAATAAGAGGCCGGACAGTGGCGTCCAACAAGACCTTTGACAAACTCCGCCATTAATCATCAGTCCGCTATGAATAGACCACTTGCTCCTGACGGTAAATGACATATTTCTGCGTCCCGGTGCCTGCCTCTCTCCTCAGCTGTATCCACGATTGCAAATATTACACAATGTCAAAGGCAACACCCATGATTCGTCTACACCACGAGATGAAGCTACACTCGTCATGACCAGGGCTTAGTGTGTCATCAGTCGGGTATGTGCAATCATGTCCCAGCTATGAGATCACAGGGCCGTGCTTGCTGCGTCTCAATAACAACCGAAAGCTGAGGGATGATCGTCAAAACTGCAAAGGAAGTTTTTAAGCTCAAGGATGGTCGAGAGTGTAAGGCTGATTCAGCTACCATTACTGTCACATAGCATGAGCCTTTATCCACACAAATATGCAGAGGAGTGGGGTTCTTTCATGAAAAAAAAAAAACGTGTAGGAAACAAAGCAGAGAAGACTTTACCGAAATGCTGAGGCAATGGCTGTTATCATTCAGTCATTTCACATGATGGGAGAAGCCGGAAAACGAGATACATAAATTGTCCAGTACCCCAAAAACAGAAAATACAAAAAAAAAAGAAAGAGAAAAAAATATATACTCCCATTACTTTAAAGTCCAGGTGAGTTGGCTTATTCATATGGTGAAAGTTCTGCTCAGGTCTGGACGAACCCTGAATGTTGTCCTTATGTGCTTTTTCTTTTTTTTTTCTTCTTTTTTTTTGTACAAAGATGACTAGTACACAGGTTTAGGGTCAGATTGCAAAGTTTCCTTGCAACAGTTTTTCTTTGGATTTCCCAGGATACAAAAATAAATAAAAACAATTTCATTTTGGCTTTCAATTTTTCACTTTGGCTCAATGGCTGGAATTTTTTTTTTTTTTCTTAAAGAAAAGTTTCTTTGCATACACTGTACATAAATACTGTACTTCTCAAAGTGAGTGTCCCTTGGTCACGTAATAGCACAAAGCTCCTTTATGAAGGAGCACCTTAAGATACATTAGATGCATAGGAAGGCACTTACAGTCCACACATTTTGGTGTGCATTAGCAGACCAACTCCTTTTGGCCTGAGTCTGAGGTGCAGAGGAGATATTGAGTTGAGGTGAATGGCTTTAGAATACTGCAAATTGTGTGTGCACACAGACCTATTGGTGACTGCCATTTATACATGTCATATGTCTTAGCTGGGTGAGTAGCGGTCGATGGTGCGGCCTTCAGAGAGGGCCTGTGGAGGGGGCAGGGGTTGCCCCAGGACATCCATCTTGTCGTGGGTGAGGCCCAGGTGCTCCGAGGCCAGTTTGGAGAGCGGGTACAGGCTCTCCATGACCTTCGCGTCGGCTACCAGTTGCTGCTGCGCTTGGATGAGCAGCTCGTTGGCCTTCTCCTGCTTCAGCCCCAGGTGCTCTGCTGTGTATTTACTCAGAGGATAGATGCCCTCTGCAAAGTCCAGCTTCACTTTCCCGTCTGCGGTAAGGCCCCCCGCCGTCCCTCCACCGCTGTGCATCTTCATGTGGCTGATGAGGTTGCGCTGCTGAGCAAACTTTCCCCCACACACCTGACATTCATACGGCTTTTCCCCGGAGTGGATGCGCATGTGCTCGGTGAGGCGGTACTGGCGTGTGAAGCGCATGCCGCAGGAGTCGCAGGCGAAAGGTTTGAGGCCCAGGTGGCTGCGCATGTGGCGCGTCATGGTGCCACGCTGCGTGAACTTCTTGCCACAGATGCTGCACGGGTAAGGCCGTGTCAGCCAGTGGGTCTTCTCGTGTTGGCGCAGAGTGGCAGGATCTTTGTAGGACTTCTCGCAGCTGGAGCAGCGGTACGGTCGGATCATCTCCCCGATGCCCCCTGAGTTCAGTCCCTGGCCGGTCTTGGTCTCCAGGTGGGGCAGACTGTTCAGAGCGCTGCTGCTGTTGAGGCTCCCATAACCGTTTGTGTTGCCGCTCATGTTTTTGGAGCTGCTGTTATTGCTGTTTCCCATCTCCCCACCAGAGTTGCCGTACAGCTCCTCCTCTGTGTGCGTCTCCACATGTGCATTGAGCTGCTCTGAGCTGGGGAAGCCTTTGTCACAGGGGATGCAGACATACAGATTGTCCCCGAAGCTCTCCGGCTCATACGGCATGTGGAATCTCCCCATTGGTCCAGACGGGGACGGACGGCCCTCGCTGCTGCCTGTCTCCTCGGTGCCCGACCCACTTTTATCGTCTGCTCCTTCACTCTCCTCCCCTGTCTTGTGATGGTTATGATGCTGATCTCCATTTTCACCACCCTCCTCTTCATCCTCATCCTCATCTTCATCTTCACCTGTGTACGACAGTGGCTCGTGCTTCACCCAGCGGTAGATGTTGCCAATTTCTCTGCCTGCCTCTCCACCGTCTGTGGGGGTGTCTGGGCTGGGTGGGCACGGGTAGCGGTCCGTCCCCTGGGAGCCTGAGCGATGCAGGTGGGAGAGGTGGGGACCAAGAGGCTGGTTGAGATGGGGGAAAGCTGGAGGAGTGAGAGCATCTGCCTGGTCGGATGACTCCATTTTTTCTGAGGGGAAGGCCCTCCCGTTCGTCCCCTGCATGGGACTCGTGCGGTCGCTCAGAGTCCCGTCTCGCTCCTCATCATTGTGAGTGTTTGCCAGATGGCTTTGGGAGGGTGTGAGCTGAGACTGGGAGGTGGGGCTTTTCTTGGAGAGATCAAGGCCAAAGGGGGAGCAGTTCCTCTCAGAATGACCAGGCCGCACGAGCTGGGCAGGCAGAGCTGACGGCAGGGACGGGAACACCTGAGAGCCCTGGGTGGAGGTGGGAGCATACAACTCCCCAGTGTGGATGGCTAGTCGATGGGGAACTTGCTCCTCTAGTGGTGGCGCTCGGGGTGCATGGCTATTCAAAATTCCTCCTGGAGGACAGGACTGAATGACAGGAGTAGTAACCCTATACCTGCCACCACTCCCCAAACCCATAATGTTGGGCCCCATCTTTGCATAGGGCAGAAATGCAGGACCTGGGCGGGGAGGGTACTTGCCATTTCTTCTCAGCTTCTTTTTGCACAAAGCCACTAAGTCGAGCAGCTGCAGGTAGCTGGCTGCTGCCAAGACAGCCCCTAAATTGGGTTCAGTGGGGGAAGTGGGGTCTCCATCGCTAAGGCGGCCTGTGTAGATGTAGTCCAGAATGACCCTGAAGACCCCTGGACTCACCATCTCGTGGTCGAGGTTGATGAGATTGTCATGGACCACCAAAGATTTCAAGTAGAGGCTGCTGGCAGCCAGAATGTTCTTGTGAGCTCGGAAGAGGGCGTTCTGCACCACAATGATAACATCACACAGGAAGCCCTTGGTGCGCTGGCTGTTGAGCTGCAGGAGGAGATCCCTAGCATGACTTGGAACTTCCATGGCATCCAGCATTGTCTTCAGTCCGCCACCTGCAACAACAGATATCTGTAAAACATCATGCAGCATTTCAAATCACCAAAAAAAAACTGAAAAAAAACAATTAATGTGTAATTTTCTGCACCACTGGGAAGCTTATTGATGTATTTTATAAAAGGAATCTATGAGAAGTTGTGATTCACACATTAGATTATATCAGAATGTAACTGAGAAGCCAAAAGCTTTGACTGCCAACATAAAGGTAAAAAGTCATGAAAGAAAATTGTCAGAGTAATAACGAAAACAAAAATAGGCTTTTCATATGGATGCATTTATGAGGATTAATTAATAAGAACTGATTTTCTTTGAAAAGACAACACAGCACCTCATTTTCATACATCTTATTGCAAACTCATAATTACAGTTTTATTATTTCAATTTGTTTCCTCTAAGCTATAAATGAAACATTTACATAGTGACGTCGGTTTAATTAGTAGATTTCACTCGATAAAGCAAACACAAAGTGCAGAAGTGATGTGCGGGAAGTGCACACGAAGGCCATTCAGTAAAAGTGAACTTTTGCTAAAGGTGAGCGCTCGCACTGGTTTTCTCATTATCAGAAACTCAACTCTGTGCATTCACTTCCTCTGCAGCGAGCAAAAAGAGAGAAAGAGCTAAAGTTAGACAACCGCAGATATATATTTTGTAATTGCTGGCTTCCTGATAAAGTATTCCAGAAGTGCTGTGCAGAGTTTTTAAACAAAGCAAGGGATGAATGTTTCACAAGTGTGATGAACAGCAGGTATAAACCTGTGGGGGGAAGGACACATCCAAAAAAAGATACGTCTCTCAGCTCGCCTCTCTGCCCAGTCTTATAAGGAACACGGAGCTCGCAGGATGTAAATCAACCGTGGACGGTTCAATACTTTACATTGAGATACGCTCCAGGGATCCACTCCACACACACACACACACACACACACAGAGACGCACAATCGCACACACTCAGACATCAACACGAATTGTTCCATCAAGCTTAATATAAACTGTATCAGCTGCACGCATGAAGCGCCGTGTATTGTTCAATCAGTGGCATCTGAGGATAGTTTACTTACGAGATTAAACGACTCAAACTGTCCCTAAGGGCTTAGTCTCACTGATGGGAAACAAGCAGCTAAATAAATATCATGTCATCTGTCTGATCGTAGTCTTCCTGACACCAGCTCATTCACTTCTTGTTTATTTCATTCAGTGTACTCACTCAGCATAAGAATAGGGAAGTGTGAATTGTCAAAAGAAAAACTAGCACACGAGTTATAAGGAAACCTGAAGGATCCCAAACGAGACCTCATGAGTCGGATATGTTCTCTCGTAGTTTTCCACGGCTATAACTGATTGTTCCTGAAGCTGAAGGCCATCCCTTGAGCAGCGTGTTTTTGTAAAAGCACGTTCAGAATGAGGCCTGTAACGTAGCGAGGAAATGTCATCACTGATGAAATGGAAAATGAGAAGTCAGAATGACGTCCAATTAGGAATCATGCGTCGTAGAGTCATCAATCAGATTGGAAAATATCTTTTAAAGGCAATAGTTTTTAAAAAGTATTATTCATTTTGATTTTGATTTTGATTTCAGAAGGTTCTTACTTGTGTCCTATTTATTACTCAGTATAAGATAATAAATACAAAAAATTAAGAAATAGACTGAATATAAAGACAGGAATGTCAGGTTTAGATAAGTTCACGATGCATCATGTCCCCAGTTGTCATCTGAAGTGTTTCCACCTCTGGGTTTCTCTTTGTGCCTGGTTCTGATTACTCAACGGCCATGTTTTACTATAAATTTCCACGTCGGTCAGATCAAACGTGTTTAGGAATAAGTGTGACAGGAGACATAAGCCAAGCACTTTCCATAAGTTGAATAACTTCTGCAGCCTCCAGTTACTGTGCGGAGCGTGGTGACACATTGTGTACTCACACAGACACAATAAGTGTACATTCTCGCTCGTGTGCGGTTTACAAAGTCATATTATTTTCAAGCAGTTCACTTCTTTGCATCGTGATTCATGATGACATTTGCACACGTAGTACATCTAAACCCACATTTGAAAAAAAAATAAAAAAAAATTGTGAAGCACAAAAAAAAAATCTAATGCACACAGCAACATTTTTTGTGCACCTGCAATGTGCAAATATTTTTGGTAACAACGTGGTTGTAGGTTTCTCACCAAGACAGTTTGTTTTCCTTTGCTGTTTGAGTCAGTTGAGAGGCTACAACTTGCCTTTCAGAATATCTGAACTCACTGTTTAACGTGACATTAAGCGAAACACCACAGTAAAACATGTATTCTAATCTCAAAGGCATGTTTAAGTTCACTGCATCCTGTTAGGAAGCCATCTGTGATTGAAATGATATTCAGTCAGAGAGCATATCTTAAAGTAAATCTGCAACATATAAAAGCTCCTGCAAACACATTCAGAGCCTTCACTACAGCTTGTTTAGTTGGTTTCGCCATGTCAAACAAGCTAAATTAAATTAATCTTCCAGGTTGCACATACAGCACAGTCGCCTGAGAGACTTGGGTCCCTGTGGGATGCAAGGCTGTTTTCATCTGATAGCCTTCTTTTTTAATGACCCGTCAACATGTTGGGGAAACTGTGACGATGGCGATGTAGTTTACGGTGATGGCATTCACTTATTTGCATTAGATTAATATTCATTGTCCCTGTGCTTTGTCTGTTTTGTCACTTTTGTGGTTTGGGGTGAAGCAAAAGACTAAACTTCCTACCTCCACGTTCAGCCTCAGTCACATAAACACGCCAGACATCTGCTTAAAACGTTGTGTTGACACTTTATTTTCTTTCATTTCAATTTGCTGCCCATGCTCATGTAGGCTTGTTTATTTTAGAACCCATTTAACCATGTTCAATTTATGACACTGCTGTAAGTCAGTGTAAATTTGCAAAGGCAGTTTTTCACTGCAGTTTTTATTCCATTCAACCTTATTTATCCTGCCTTTTTTTGGTGAATCACAGGAGGCAAATAGTTTTAGTTAGTTCTGCATTTAAGTTTGAAAAATAGCTACAGACTGGGACTTGAAGTTTCAGTGAGATCAGCAAACGTGATGGAGAATCAGTCAAGTTCCTGTTTGATTGCTATAATCGCGCATGTAACAATCATGACACATTTACAAAGTACTGATAGCGAGATGAGAGTGATACAGCTTCTTCATCTCGATGGGAACTGAGTTAACAGAGGTTATTTACAAGACAAACATTAAAAAAAAAAACTTCATGTTATAATAATCAGCTCTTCTCTGGTTTAAACGGAGTAAGCAGGCAACTTTTACATTCGAATAATTGAATATTTTGCAGATTTTTACGCACATCGTTCCATTTTATTGTGGAATTTCTGCCCCTAAACATTAATGATGGATGTGTCTTACAGTTATTAGAAAATTAAAAACATAAAATGTACTATTTAAAAACTTCTTCCCCTGTGTTTATTAACGATTTGAAGTTCAGAACTTTCCTGTCACTCTCTAATACGTGAGTCTACTGACTACGTGTCGCCGAGAGGACCCCGTCGTCTCTAATCTGCTTTGCTGTGCGCTTCACATATTGTGCAGTAAACCGAATCACGAGTGGATCCGTCTCTCTGAGCTGCAGCGCCTCATCCATCCTTCACTTCTCCTTATCACCCACACACAAATAAAGCTCTAAATCACCTCTACAAACGGGCCGTGTTCAGCTCATTGCACTTTGACGCGTAACAGACAGCTGTTTCTTATACCAACTCTCTCCGTTTCAGACCTGTCAGCAGCACTGACAAGCATCTTTTTTTTTTTTCGTGCAGCTACATAAAATCTCGGCTTGTACAGAGAGAAGTGGAAATTCATGCACGAGAAAAAAAAATCCATCCAAATATCCATAAAACATTCTCTAGTGCGTCTGTCTTCACCTGTGCTGACACCATTACGCACGGCGTCCAGTAGGGACTTTTATGATTTTGCTGCAGCTTCCTTATTAAATTTACAACAGGATTGGACTCGTGAATAAGCTGAAGTTGCGTTTTAACGAATGTAAGTTCAAAAACATTTTTTTTTAATTATTAAACTTGAGAGACAGGTTTTTTTTTTTATTATTTTTATTTTGCAGACTTGTCTTGTTTTTCACTCGAAACATTTTCGATCATTTTGCTGATTTTCTGAAACCTCTAAAAGTCGCCTGAAGAATTTTACATTAGCAACACAATTTACATTAATTTGATGTTTGCTCTAAGCATAATTATTTTAAAATAAGAAACAGGGAAGATGTTTCAATCGACTTGAATTACGTGCGTAAAAACGACTAAGCGGAGTCTTTCCTGTCCATGTCAAAATGATACTGGAATAAATCGAGATTTAAAAAACAAATAAATAAGCTGCAGGATTTGAAGTAAGTTCTGCTAATATTTTAAAATTTTAAAAAATAATTTCTGACAGCATACACTCCGCAGTTCAGTGACTAAAAAAAAACTAAATGTCACCCTTTCCTTCTTCTTGTTTGGGTGCCTGTGTACAAGCATATCAGCTCTTACCTGCATGCCCGATGTCTTCTGCCATCCGATCTAAGTCTCCCTTAATGATCATCTCAGCAGTCTCTAGGAGTCATATCTGACGTTTCAGCTTTGAACTGCCAGCCTCCAAAAAACCATGCCAGTTTTCCGAGCGCGTCTGCCAGCTCTTTTTTTTATGATTATTAATTGATATGAATTTCTTCTCGCTCCTTAGGTCCGTCCTCCCACCCACTTTCCTCCCTCTCCCTCTGTCTCTCTGTCTCTCTGCCCCTCCTCTCCCTCCTTTCTCATCCCCTCCTATATATAAAAAAAAAAAAAATACGTGCTTAGACCAGCTTCATTTTCCTGCTATTTTTTTTTCTCGTAATTTCCTTTGCTATTTTTGAGACGGAGCAATAACGCGCACCGGGATGATAATGGAGCCTCCGTGCGCCGTAAGTGTTTTAGCGCCCCGTGTGATGTCAGTCTATAATAAAACTAAAAGGTAAAATCGAGGGCAGGAACTTCAAGTGACCCCGACTTGAACTTCTCAACACATCGTCTTAAAGAGACAGGCAGCTATTGTATACATGCCTATATGTTGCATATTTATGATAAGCCTGCCCACCCTAACTTTGGAGAGAAGTTGCTGGAAATAAAACTTTTCGTGCCAAAAAAAAAAAAAAACTAAATTAAACTCCCTATCAAACACTATCATCTATCAATTTTATTTTGTCTTTCTAATCAGTTTTAATTCACTCACAATCTGTGTTTGCTTTTTTGGTGTAATTGAGGAAGTAAATGTGTTGCTGTTTGGTAATTGAACACTTTTATTATTATTAATTAAGGAAATCAGGAAAACGGTTAAAATGAAAGTCTTTTTCTCTTCAGATCTCCATTGAAACAAACTGCCTGAAAATGAGCCTTAAAGAGGAGAATGAGTGATAGGGAAACTAAAAGGAGGTTTAAACACGTCCCCTCCCTCCCTCTCTGTCTCTCTCTCACAGGTAGAACACCTGTTGTGCAGTGGAGACCCTCAATCGTCACCTGAAATGGAGACTCGAAATGGGCAGATAAAATCCTCCCCTAATAACAGGCACCTTAACGACATATGGGCCTTTTCTGGTCACATTTAAACAACGTTCTCGACCACTTAAAAAGCGGTCAAGCTTTTTTTCTACCACATGAGATTGATGTCATAATATTATAATTATTCTAAATAATGAAAACGCAGCTGTGTGCCATGACACAGAGCACACTCCGGGCACTCGCTTACACATACAAAAAAAGCAATAAAAATATGTTTCCCCTTTTGTGGAGAAGTCTCTCCTATTTAACTTTAAAATAAATTATTAAAACATCTCATTTTAGGTGGGTTTTGTAAATTCTAAGCTTATTTCTTATTTTACGCACACACGCTGAGCTGACACAAGACCTACAGCGTGTTGGATGATTCATATAAACAATTTACATGTATCAAGGTTATAAAGGTAAAAAATAAAAATAAGTACAAGTCAGTGTATATCAGATAAGCTTCAGGCCGGACGTGTCACATCACATATGGTCCAGATGCTCGGTCTTTGTCAGCATTGGCTACATCAATCGGCTCAAAGCGTAAAGACGCATAAAACAGCTGGATAAACTCATCTCTGTAGTCCAACTAAAAGCTGTTGATTCTGATTCAAACTTTGATCACACGTCTGCCTGGATGCCATCCCTGCCTCTGTGCCGTATCCCGTGTCTTACCTCGGACTCATGTCTGGTGCTCTGGCCGTCTGTCTTCTCTCCTTTTCGGCATTCCCTCATTAAGATCTCCGCGGTTCCCTCCCGAGTCCAGCTCTCTCTCAAAACGTCTCTTCCGCGTAATTTCGCAGTCCTCTCTCTCCCGGTTTTCCCCTCTTTCGCCCTCTTCCACACACTGAATTTCTCACGTGTTAACAAGACTATCTGACACTTCAGACTGTGTTGGGGTCCGGTCGGACCAAAACCTGCCGGCTGAGACTTTACGCGCACAGCGACACCCAATGGCAGCAAGTCCCATAGGCCCTGTCCAGGCGGACGTGGTGCGCAGTGATGTGGGGGCAAATGGAAAGGTAGGACAGCTGTGGAGCATCTTATGGAAAACACAGAGTCACCATTAAACGGGATATATTGATGAGTTACACAGAAAATCAGCCTCATTGTTGGTCAAAAGGTCCAAAATACTGCAAAAAATAATGGTGTTTAAGCTCAAGTGAGTTAATATTCAGGGATGAATATCCTTCAGATTCACCATAACAAGTATTCAGAAGTAAAAGCAGCCCACAATTATGTAAAAATCCTACAGTTAAAATGTACAAAAAAGTACCCAAAAGTACATATATATTGGTGTCTACAAGTTTCAGCATTGTTATCTTGCATGATTGGATAACTGATTTATTAACATTAATGATCCATTAACATGTAAACTGCATATTAATGTTGTAATCGGAGCTGATTAAACTGTTTTATATACTGCAATAGAGTCAATGTTTTATATCTAAAGAGCAAATCATACATTAGGTGTATAAACTCTTAATTTGAAAAGTAACTACAGCTTTAAAATAATGTGGTGGAGTAAAAAGTACAGTATTTCCCTCAGTAATGTAGTGGAGAAGTATGAAGTAGTGGCAAAATGTGCATGTAAATTATGTTTTAAACCATATTCAAGCATGGTATCTGAGTGTTTAGTTACAGTAGTGATATGCATTAAAAAGTGTAGCAGTGTTGTGGCCTCACAAAAACGCCTCGACCGTGTGTCAGATGCCCTTTGGCACCATTTAGAACTTTATTTTTTATTGTTAACCATTGCCTAAGGCTTGATTGTTGTATCATTTCTACAGCTGAAGTAACTGACAAAACATTTCTGGAAAAATTCTGCATGTAATCAGTTTCAGTGTCTCTGAAAAAGCACATTTTGATTTAATCTGTACGCTGCAGTTAACAGGAGTCATTAACCATCTCTAAACATTAACTCATGTTTGATGTGCTGCTTTAGATGGATTACGTTCGTCAGGCCTCCAGCTCAGGTCTTTCCACTGGAAATCCAGAGGTGTTTGTCAGACCGCAGATTGAAATTAATGAAACTAATTATTTTACCATCACGCTGAGACAGTGAAACACTTACGGACTCTGAGGCCTGTTTGTTTTGATCACATCAGCAGCTGACTATCTCGTAAAGCATGGAGCGTCTCTTCCTCTTCAAATTATCCGACTTCAAGGTGCCGGCGTTTCATTAAAACGATCTGATCCATCCCAGGGCTCTGGTGAAGTGAACGAAGGTATTGTCTCTCACTTCCATGTTCCCTTGATGAACTGATGATAACCTCGCAGGCAGAGGTGGGCAGAGTTGTGTAGGAGAATAGATATCTTCTATCAAGGATGTGACCGGGTTTCAATTCATGGTCTAAAATAGTCTCCAGCAAAGGAAACGCATAGTGATGTCACATGCTGCTTGTCAGGTAGGTTATGTGTTTTACAAATTTCTTTCTGCTTCAGTTTACACACATTTAAAACTGTATGATTATGGCTGGTAATGTTATTTAACCCCTGAAGTCCCGAGCAGAAAAAAATACAGAAAGTTTGTATTTATATGAAAATTAACTCTATTAATTACTCGTCTCAAATATGTAATGTGTATAACTGCATGCAATGTGGCAGATTTTACATGTGCCGATGTTAAAAAATGCATTTTTATTAGGAATCTGAATGTGACACCTCATTACAGAGCTGTAGTCCAACTAATCAGAGTTAAATTTGCAAAGTTTTTGTTGTTTTTGTGGGAAACATGCACCTGCAATCGCCTCCAAACAGACAAATAACACAGGTAGAAACTGGTTAGGTGCAATTAGATGACTTGTAGTCAGATTCACTCAGGTAAAACTATTTGAAGATGCCAAGTGCCAAAGCCTAGAATTGAACTTATTTACAAAAGCATCACTTAGTAGCATTTTTTTATGACACATTGCAGCACGATAGCTCATTTAGCTCGTAGAACCAGATTTACTGGTACATTGTCTGATAGCGAACACGACAGCACGGCTAGGACAGATATAACTGAAGGCAAGCTTATATCTGGAGAAAAGCAAAGAGTCACCAAGAAATTGTAAAGTCCTTGGATCAATTCCAGCCTGGGACATGAACTGCATGTTTCCTGTCCACCTCTTCACTGTTAATCGTCCAATAAAGCGAAAAAGAAAAAAAAAAAGCATAATACTATAAACATGTTGCTTCATTTCTGCCTCTTTGTGTGTCTCTGGGTACAGGCATTGTCTTCCCAGACAGACTTTATCTCACTAATCAATCAGCCTCCTGAGGCCTGCGCTGGACATTAAACTTCAGCCTGTCAAAACACAGTTTAACATACCGTAATCTGGAGCACAGCAGACCTGAAATGCTGAACTTTTAATGAACTGAACAGAAGAGAAAAAAAAAAAAGCCTCCAAATTGCTGGTTGTAAGCAATGATTCAATTAAGGCTGCGAGAGCTGAGCCCCAAACACAGCGCAGGGAGCCCATCCCAAAGCCCGTGCATGTCTACTTTCCCAAAGACCAACACTCGGTCAGGAACCAGAGCTGGAGATAAGGCAGGCTGAACAGCTAAATCCCTTAACAGTCTGCAGTCACCCTCTAAATCACACACCTTTCCCAGCGTTTTCTCCAAGTGCAGGTTTTATACATGTGACATATATCTTAGTGGATATGAAAACACAGTGAGGGGCTGAGCAGCCTGAGTGACTGTAGCCAACTTTTTCAGACATCTGTGATCAGATACGTTGCAGGGTCACCGCGTCTCCAAGGCCCAAAGCACCTCGTTTCAATTTAGCCTTTGAGTGACGAATTTTGCAATCGCCCTGTTATTGCTCCGGTCCCGCCTGCCAGCAGAGAGACAGAACAGCGTCAGACAATAGACAGGACAGTCTAAAAGTGATTTTAACACCTTGAAACAGACTATCTGAGTGCAACGCTCCACACTTTACTCAGCTCACCAACACCAGGTCTGTTGCTCTCTCCTCTGTCTTTCATTCTCATCAATCATCCGTCTCTACTTTCTTTTCTTTCTCTCCAGTGGACATGGCCACACATATCTCCAGATGTTTGCTGTGACCACCCCACCATACCAGACGCACACCCCCTCCAGCTTCAGATTCCCTTCGCCACCAAAAATTGAATGGTAGGCTCAACATTTATGCACACACTCTCTCTTAATTCATTGTAATGAGCGGTTTTGTGACAGCTTTAGCGCAGAGGCGTGCAAGGCATGTCATTTGAATGAGCAGAGTTGTTGTGTGCGTTTGGTCGCTATTCTAGTTTGCCCGTCTGGTGGTGATGGACAATTATCATGCCATGATTAGTGCCAGATAAGAAATGCTGGATTTTTTTTTTCCCCCCCCTGCCTTTGCATAGAGGAAAGCATGTATGAGTGCAAAATAGTTTCTGGTTTTGTGGACGCTGACACCATATTTTATTCCCCAAACATTTCTGGTTATCTTTCCTTCATCAGGGAGGGATGTGACGTTGTTTCAGTTGTTTCAGTTGTTTCAGGTTTCAGTCCATTAAGTAATCATGCAAATTTATGACAGAAATATAAATTACACAAAATAGAAAACATACGAAATATAACTCAACCATTTTAACAACAGAACTATAATTTTCCATAGTGATTTGCAATTTCAGGAAATATGCTCGCTCACTTTCTTGCCAGTATTAACTGATTTCATGTCAGTATGGTGCATAGGAAGTTACAGAGAGTGAGCAATTAGCTTAGCATAGCTTTATACATACTGCCGTGATGGAGGGAAGATAGCTGGAAACATCTGGGGAATGCAGCATTGTGCGTTGAAGCTGTGAACCTTGTTTAATTTTGGTTACTGAGTGCACAATTGTGTCAAATTTGAAACTCAAGTGGGATAAAAAGCCTGACTTTTATTACCCAGGTATAAGGGATCAATCTTTGGGCTGCAATACTGACCAGAAAAGACTACAAGAAGCTGATTTAACAATCTTGAAAGGTAATTAAGGCTTTATCTGGAGCTCGAACCTGAGATCAGAGAATCTTCTGTTGGTTTGTCCAGTTGCTGTCAAATTATACTTTAAATGTCCAGTTTTTCTGAGCATCTGAAGAATTGAGGAAGATCATGTGATATGAGCTTTAGCTCTAGAAATAAATGGACTTTGTACTGCCACTGCTGTGCCAAAAACCTTGACCATAGACCAACCCCTTGGTGTCTCTTGGCCCTTGATGAATGCAAACCCAATATTCACCCTCCTTCTAGCTGGGTTGTGTCTCCTCCATCACCTCGGGGCAATATGTGGCTCTTTAGAAGTTAAAAGCTCTATTATGTTCACCGGATAGTAGCCAACTTGGTGCATGTGCATACAGTCAGTGTGTGGAGCTTTTTTTTCTCCACTCTTTTGTCTGAAAAATGCTGATAAGAGGATTAACATTGGATGAAAAGATAATCAAAATAACCTAAAAAAAGAAAACGCTCTGTGACGCTGAGGTACTGCAGTCGGGTAATCTAATGTGATAATTGTCTGTTGGTGTGTTCCTACCAGTATTTATGAGATCTAATGTTACTGTAAAATTTCGACTGACTGAAAATCTTCATAAATATTGAAACAGAGTTGTCAGGCAACGCACATGTCAACGTTTTGTGTCCTTTTCAGCGACCTTGTTAGCTCGGTCCGGCCTCCCTGCTGCACTGCACTGGCTCTGTTGTAATGCGCGTATGTCCGTGTGTGTGTGTGTTTGTGCGCGGGCCAATCCGGTGCGCGTCTGTGCAGCACATGGCTGTCCGATGCATGGTCTCTGCTCCCTGGTCTCTCCTCATTAGCCTCACACAATGCAACCATTCCCCCTCTCCTCCTCGCCTCCTCCACCTTCCACTCACAGTGCACACAAGAGGAAGAGCGAACCTTTTGTGTTTTTTTTTTTTTTATGTGTGTGTCCAACCTGCGCTTCGTTCCAATGCCTCCTCCTTTTCTCTCCTTCTCCTCTCCACTGAGTAAATCTCTTTTCCGGCTTGATACTGCTGAAAACCATATGGTGTGTGACATCATCAGGGCAGGAAGCAGGGAGAAGGGAATGATAGAGCAGGGGAGAGATTGGCTTGCCAGGTCTCTGTGCAGTGATGTCAGCAGAAAAGCACTCTGGGAGGCCCGCTGGGGGGGTGAAAGCAGAGCAGGTTGGAATTTTTTTTGACTCCCACCTGGATAATCAGAGGGCGAAGGAAGGAGAGTAGAAGAGGAAAGCGTGCTCCTTGAAGGGAATCTTGATGTAATTTGTTAACATTTCAGGTCATGGACTGGACTGTTGGCCTAGTGAGCCTATTACACATTTGTGTGCAGGTGCTGCTGCAGCACAAAATACTTACAAACAAGGTTTTGGCCATCTTTAGAGATTGTGGTCTCATACTGAGATGCTAAAAACTTCTGCAGATCATCTGTCTACCTCTTCCTTTCAGTCGCTGGCAGTCCCAATCTGCTCACCAGGCTTTATGTCTGTCATCCTCCCTCCCTCCCTCCTTTTGTTCTCTGGGTGAACTCTGCAGCTTTGTTGTGAGATCCTGGTCTCCATACCATCACTGCCGACCCATCCAGCTCTCTATCAACACACGCACAGATACACATAAACACTCAGTGAGACACTCACACAGTCAGCATCTCTCTCGCCTTCACACACAAACACACATGCACTGAAATACCCTTTTCCTCTCTGATTAATGGCAGAGCTGGGGAGTGTGCCAGGCAAGGAGGGGAAGGCAT